>NW_013665724.1:829540-856209 GCF_000517525.1 Limulus polyphemus | reverse complement strand
CCTTCGTGTAGCTTTGCGCGATATTCAAAACAAACTATGTTTTTCTTAATAAGAACTTCCAAGTGAAAGTGCAATAATAAATAAAAAATAATAATATGACAACTAAGAGAGGAGGTTGAATGCCTAAAAAATGTTTGACAATTCTTCAGCTTGTAACTGTGAGGTAAGCTAAGCTCCTCTTTCTTTCGGCTTTCACAAGTTTTGAATAGTGTCTCTTAACAAACTTCATTTAGGCTAAAATAATACACTTAAATTCTTTATGTAGAAATAAAGGCCCACATTTTTTTTGGGGGGGGAAAGACCTCTCCTCCCCCATAATCTCAACAACTGTCTACGCCCCTGCCAAGAACACTCTATCTGTTATATCCAGCGCCGACGAGGCCTTTCGTCAATACCAAAAATATGAAATTATAGTGGTTGAGATTACTTCTAGAAGTAAAAGAAAAACTTGCCAAAAAGGACGTAAATGTAAGGATGGCTAATATCAATGCTTCAAATACAGTGCAGCCCCCAGTAGCACAGCGGACTTACAACGCTAGAAATCGGGTTTCGATACCCGTGGTGGGCAGAGCACAGATAGCCCATTGTGTAGCTTTGTGCTTAGCTTCAAACAAACAAACAAAAACAAAATACTAGGGATGGCATTTACATCATCCCTATATAGTAGCACAGGCAAATTGTGTAGTAGAATGTTAACAAACAAAAATAGGATGAATTAAATTCAATTGTGATTGAACAGTTATATATATATATATTGCCATATGTTAATTTTTGCCTGTACTGTTATGTAGGGATGATGCAAACCTCAATTACTGCTTTAAAAATCAACTTAAATCAAACGCTCGCCACTTATTTATAATTGGATTTCAAATAAATTAAACCAGATGAAAGCTCAGTCTTTTCTTTCTGTTACGCTGCCCGTGTTTATTAAGATATCTTCCTAAATGGGTGAGATATTACAAAACTCTTGTAAACACATCCCTAGAAGATGTGCATGCCATCTTATCCTAAATCTCTTTTCATTGCTAGGCCTAGCAATACCTGGTGGTTAAGGCGCTCGACTCGCAATTTGAGGGTCGCGAGATCGAATCCCTTCACCAACATGCTCGCTCTTCCAGCCATGGGTGCGTTATAAAGTTACAGTCAATTCTACTGTTCATTGGCAAAAGAGTAGCCCAAGAGTTGGCAGTGTTGACTAGCTGCCTTCCATTTAGTTTAACACTACTAAATTTGAGACGTCTAGCATAATTATCCCTCATGTAGCTTTGCGCATAATTCAAATCAAAACAAACTTTTCGTTGCTACACCTGGCGGTGATCTGTTAAATATAAATACACGTAATTCTTGACTTAAATATACACCAGTGAAAAAATAAATAAAAAAATGAAGTACAAGAAGATTCTTGTAAATGGTGGTTCTACTCCTTTGGTACAATGACGACAAACGAACCAGCCTAATTGTAAATATTAAGTTTAAATTACATATTATTTTATTGTGGTGAATATTGTTTTGTTACAGAACAAGATTTAAGGCCTAATGATGCCAGTGTGGGATTTAAATACACTGGTATCTGCCAGGTAGTTAAAAGTATCTCCAAGAACGCAGATTTGGTAAATGTACTGCAAAGAATAATTTTAAAACACGGAAAGCAAAGGAAGGACAAACAAAAGCGTTTTTCATTAAAGCGTATATTTTAATACCCACTGCCTGACTTATCTGTACTTAATAATGACTATATTAGCCACTTGCGTGAATTGGAAAATTTCTAAAACGTCCACATAAGGCAAAAACAGAAAGAATTAGACTATACCGCACTTTCAAAGCAGACAAACGGTTCGAGCGCGGTATCCCATAACCCAAAGTTATGTATGTCACCGACTATTCAAATAGTATATATAGGAGAAACAACCCAAATTATATTAATTTGTGCAAGTATCTGTGTCACCCTTTGAGATAAACTCACCCCATCCCAATGCAGTGTACATAGATACATGGTATGCAGTTTTTACCCGAGTAGTAGGAGTAGCATGTTTACGACTTTTTACATCCATATGAGCGCGAGCTACTTAATTTACTGGCTGAATCAAGTTCACGCGCCCCAAAACAGTTAACAACAGCACTTAAGGACTTTCATGTTATTTTGCTTCATTGGCGTCATGCACGAAAATTAAGAAAAAATACCTGAATTTACCTTACTAAAGAAAATGTGTATACTAGTTGTAGAAGAATGAAATTAATAGCTATTTCAGTACAATATAAGTTGGCTTAATGTGACGTACCTATGAAAATTACAAACATAAATTGATAACCACAATAAAAACAGCCATAGAGACTGAAGTAGGGTTTATTCATTAATACATTCTTTAATTCAAAAATACTCTGGCTTCACTGTTTGTTTGTTTTAGTGCAAAGACATTACTGTGCCACCACGGGGAATCAAACCCGGATTTTTGTATTGTAAGTCAGTTCGCTTGAATGGTATTAAGTATCAGCTTTCCTGGTGATGTATCCCAATACCTGTATCTCCAGTAGGGTAATTCAAAAAGAGCTTTTCTAGCAAAGCCTACTTAATTAACTCGATAGTCCAATAAAAACATCATAATACCCTAAATCATAAGGTCATAGATTCAAGTCATGTTGGACACCATTTCTTTTGTGGTAGCCCAACTGTACTTCTCATGATTAGATGCCTCCTTTCTCAATGGTACCCGATGGGGAAACAGTAAGTCTATGGACTTTCAACGCTAAAACCCGGGGCTCGATTCCCCGCGGTGGACACACCAGATAGTCAAATGTAGCTTTGGTCTAAGAAACAACAAACCAGCCAATCATGCTCAACGAAAAAACAAAAAAGCGAACTCTTACAAACTGAACTAAAGAATTAAGTCCAATTTTTTTTATAGGCAATTTTTAGCCGCGGATGAGCGGCTCATAGAAGTATTCCGAGTTTGTTTTTTAAGTACAAACATTTAGCTCACAGCTCCGTCATCTCTTGGACGATTTGAGATGTAATTACAGTTTTCGACCCAGGAGGTCAAACCTTTTCGATTGATGTATTTCAACACGCCCAAGGTCTCATAGATTAATTTATTCTAATTCTGCCTAAAAGAATTTCAATTTGAGAGTAGGCTGACAGAGATTTTGATTAGTAATAAAATCGAATCGGGTATAAGCCCCACGCTTCGTATTGCTGGCGCACAAAAATATAGCTATTAAAAAGGGAAACAAAGGTCTCGTAGATTAATTTACTCTAATCCTTCCTAAAAAGAATTTCAAGTGCCGCAGCTGTTGAGGATTCCCTCTTGTTTAACTTATCAACTATCAAACCAAGGTCGCGCTTAACTTCTTAAAGGAATTTCAGTCTCCATAACTTCTTCTACTTGTACAATTATCTGGATTACTGATGCGCGCTGAACCAACCAGAATTTAACTACCCCCCCCCTTTTTTTGTGGCATTTCTTTTTAAGAAGTGCTAGTGATAAACACACGAACAATTGATCGATTAAACTTCCTCAAACACGTACTTAGCTACAAGAATTTTTATTGGTCGAATTGAGGGTCTTTTCAACACAGAATCTTACATGAAAATTGTATTTATGCCCAACTGACAAGCTTTTACTTGCTTGAAGTAATATTTAACTTTTTTCTACCAATAAGCTCAAAAAATATCCAAAACTTTTATAACACATTCTTAAAGTGCAAAAGAAAATCATTTATTTTGTTCAACTAAAGCTTTTAATATGGCGTTGTCGAGATGTAAATCGTGGAGCTGTTTATTGTTTTTATGTGCTGAAGAAGTAAAAGGATTCAAAACCTGTTTATCTTATTAAGTTTATTAATTCACGAGATACGAAGGTTGCACAAAGTTGATCGTAACTTTTAAAATGAGAAACATTAACTTACTATAAAGGCTTTTTTTTCGTAAAATTTATTTTGTGTAGTAAAATCCACTCAATAATTTAAAGTTGAGTTCGTTATTAATGTGTATCCGCGCGCAGTAAAAAATAAAGAGTTAAACATAATTACATACATACATGTGCATTTCACTAATCAAGCAGCCTTCAGTAATAAGGTTTCCTTCTGGGCTCAAAGAATTTCTCTAAGATGCCGTATAACTAAGCGATTTATAAAGATGACTTTATAACAGTAACTTGTGGATTAAACATCTAAAGTCGAGAGGGTTTGATTACTTATCTCCTGGTTGCACAATGGTTGTGAAGAACCGGAGCAAGATTATGTTGCTTGTTCACTAGATGTAAACACAACTTCACCAGTGTACCTAACAGGTTGGACCCAATAAATACTATACCAGAAGAATGAAAATAGAAATTGAACATTATACCTAATGTTTACATACTTCCAAACAGGAGGAAATCTTCAATTAAATATTAGATAAAGACTATGAGAGAACATAGAGTAATAGGGTCAAGTAACAGCTTTTAGGCAGCAGTCATTATGCATGATGAAATCAACTCCACGTGGACCACAGGGATGCTTCATGTTACAGAAAAGGACATCTATGTCAACCAAGGACTGTAAACACTGATGCTTTGTCTGGCTTTACCTAATTTACAACCTTAGCCTTGAAGCCTGATATTAACAGTTAACACAGAAGGAAAGAAAATTGAGGAAAACAACACTTGAAGAACTATAACAGTTTCCTGTTTTACTACTTAAGAGTGGCTAATGCTCAAGCAATATTTAAAGAGAAATGTATTCTATCATGATTATTATGGCACTTCATCGTAATTTACCATAATTACATCATAAGTAGTGAAAACATGACTTACAGAAAGCGTATGTCAAAAATACAAAGGAAGCCTTAAATTATGTTCAAAGAAATGTTGAGTGTTTTTTGTGAAGGAATTATCTACAGATCCAACAAAAATGGAACTGGCCAACGTCAAGAACCACACAAGTCAATGAGAAGGATTTCTGGGCACCCTCATTATAGCATGTAACTGTTTCTTTACACAGATACCCTCTTAAGTTGTTTGTAAAATTTGTTATAAATAAGAGAATGAAAGAGTTCACACTGCTCTCACAGAAAGCTTCCCTTTCCTTCAAGCCAGTGTAAGGTTACTCAACATCTAAAGATCCATAGGTCCTTGGACGTAGCTATCAGTGGCTCTGCAGTGGGAACTATTATAAGTACAAAATATAAATGAAACCAAAACGACTCTTTACTTCAGCGCATTAATAAGTGGCTGAAACATTAAGTAATGTTTGATTTTGGAATATTCCAACTGCCTAGCTCCAAGTACTCTATGAGGTAGCAATGCGACTATAAAATATGACTTTACTACAATGTCACACCGAACGAAACTATGTAGATCCTTTAAGCCTGATTAAGGTAAATAGAAAATTAATGTGGTCACTTTCTACAAAATTGGTAATTGAGTTTATATCAAGAGACAGGTTGTTCTTGGCAATTGATTCTGGTAAAGGATAAAATTTACATTAGTTGTGTTTGATGAAAATGTTCATTACTAACGTAACTACAAGGATTCGACAAATAGGAACTATACAAAAGGCTGTAATGTTTGATATTATAACAGCTCATTCTGGTGAAAATGTTCATTACTATGTAACTACAAGGATTAGACAAATAGAAACTATACAAAAGGCTGTAATGTTTGATATCATAACAGCTCATTCTGGTGAAAATGTTCATTACTAACGTAACTACAAGGATTCGACAAATAGGAACTATACAAAAGGCTGTAATGTGTGATATTATAACAGCTCATTCTGGTGAAAATGTTCATTACTATGTAACTACAAGGATTAGACAAATAAAAGCATATACTTCATTAATAACAATAACTTTTGTGTTCTGTTTTAAAAAGGACACTTCAAACATACAGATCAGGTTAAAATAGAAAATGTGCATATGAAGCACTAATTAATTTAAAAGCATGTACAAAAAAAGAAACGAAAATACTTTATGCACCTGTCTACAAAAAACATACCTTAACAGTCTTTAATAATGGTTGGAGACGGCTTGAATGGGTAATGAAGAAAAACTTTAATACAAGTTTAACATAACAGCAAATGTACAACGTTTCGACAAGGGTTTGTCATCATCAGGTACCTTGTCAAAACGTTGTACATTTGCTGTTATGTTAAACTTATATTAAAGTTTTTCTTCATTACCCATTCAACCGTTATTAGTCTCAAAGTGGGTTCCTCGTCATCGGATTTGATGTTTTTGTTTATTCCTGTTCCACTCTTCCATTCTTTTGTTTGCTTTGACTCCTTTGAATTTATATTAAAAAGGCACATGAGAATTAAAAATAAACTTGCATATGTTTTATAAAACTTTGATTCTGGTAAACAAATACACGGGTTAAGATGCACAGCACTGACCAATGAAGAAACAAAATATGAGATATTATAATGGCAAATGAACTCTACGCTAAGCTGTACAAAATTAAAAGGAACTCTAGCTTAAGTGGGAAAAGTTGAGGATTAGTTCATTAAAAATGTATTCACACATGGACAATATTATTTCAGAATTGATGCCCATCTAAATTTCATAGAAAATGTTGCCTTTCAACAAAATCAATTATTACAGTTGCCCGAAGAAGGTATTCCATGTTAAAGACATGAAATTATGTAAACATCATAATTAATGCATCCAGCAGGTCATTTAAGTTACTCCAAAGTAATACAAGATCAGCCAAACCTGTTTTTTTTTTTCAGAACAGTATGTTAAACCTCTAAAGAAAATGACAATCAGCCATATGTAGTTAAGTTTCAGATTAGCTTTTAAAAATGATATCTGCATACTATACATTCATGATAAATAATGCCAGTAAATATATCCATGTGGGCAATTATAAAAATATGATAATAACAATAATTAACAGAATACAGATAAATCATAACTAAAATACTCCGCTTACCATTAATAACAATATGAGATATAGGTGGCACTAAAGGATCCTTAGCTATTTCAGAAATAGATATTGCTTCCTGTACAAAGACAAAAAAACTAGAGCTAGCATAATCACAGAGTTATATGTAAATAAGCATAGGTAAAACATTAAAACATATTATTTGCCAAAGCTTATACAATGCCCTCCAGTGAATCAGCGGTAAGTTTACGGACTTAAAAAATTAAAATCCGTTATGGGCAACGCTCAGATATTCTATTGTGTAGCTTTGCGCTAAAATAAACAAACACAAGTTTATATAATACTAACGTTGCATGGCTGGCTCCAAGAGTATTACTGTCATGACACTTTTAACTTTAAAACGACTGTCTGAGCAGATTAATAATAAATTGAATATTACACACACCACATACATTTCCATAAGATTTCATCAGTGTCATCTTTAAAATGACTGACAAGGAAGAAGAATTTCACCTTATATACGAATTTTTATGTTTCATTTTCTCATGGCTTCTTCTTCAAGGATTCTTAGTTCTTTCAGAATGTTAGCTTTCATCTGAAAAGAAAGATTTATTCTTTACAGCTTTTCATTTTGTTCTTCCATGTAATTATTTTAAAATGTTAGAATGGATATTTTTCTCATCAGGAAAAGGCCATGCTTCTAATATTTCTTGTGTAGTAGCATTCATTTTCTTTGTGTTGAAAAGCATGCTTCCATGAATTTGTCGACTTTTTCTTCATCTCCAAACTGATGAAGAAATTCAAGGAGAAGAACCTTTTGCTTCTTTATTCGTGTTTTTAATGCTTCTCCGTTTGGTAATGAAAGTGCTCAATGCACATAGCCATAACTACGTATATATATTTGCTTTCCTTACCAATGGCACTAAATCAATTGTAGCAACACCAAGTTTCTTTGAATATCTTTCAACATTTTCTTTCCTTGCTTCCCGCCGCATCATCAATCTTTCAATGCAATCTGAAAGGACAAAATCCTTAACTTGGCTGGCAAAGGACTGAGGATCTCTACTTACAATCTCTTTAATAGGTTTAGGGAATTTTTTATCTCCTTCTGAACACTTAGAGAAGCAAAAATTGATGTTTATTTAACTACTTCTCTTAACCAGTGGGACTGGGACGTTGTCAATTTTATACGAATTTATAAAATATCTTTGGAACAATTTGGAAGGTGATTTAAAGATATGACTCCAGTTTCTCCTTGATGTAGAACTAAAAGATGTTCTTTATTTTATCTTTTGGAACAAATTCAGTACTTGTAATTTCTAGTGAGTTTCTTGATCAAATTTTTCTGAACCGCTTTTTTCACCCGTAGATTCTTTAATTTCAGCTTTAAAGACATTTACGTAATGTATTAACATAGTATTGAAAAAAAAATATTAGCTGTACCAGATATATATTTACTAATAATCCATCAATAAAACAATAAATTAAGTTTTTTATTACAAATGCTATGCTTTATTCATTGACAACTTCCTATTAAGAAATAAAAGTAGTGCTCCAAAATGGTTTTATTTATCATTGATGAAAGTTTTATGAAATATCTGCTTTATGAGTTACTTTTTGATCAATAATATACTATTTTTGAAAAGAGATATCTTATAAAACCAAACACGGCAGCAACAACGAACATTTGACAGGTGTGGGTACAGTAACAAATATTTGATTCTTGAATGTTTCGGAATACTCATATTAATACTCAGAACTTTAAATAATAACACAACTTCACTACAGTTAAGTCTGTTTTGACTACTTGTATAATATTGTTACAATTGTTGTATTATCCTATTCTTTCTTGTTTATTTGTTTGTCTTTTAATTACTTTATCCTTTCATTCTGCATTTTAATTACTCTTTTGAATGTTTGAACTTTATAAATTTTTGTACCTAATATTTTACCATGTTCAATATAACTTGCTGAAGATGGAATATGTGTATTCCAAAACGTTCAAGAATTAAATGTTTGTTACTGTACACACACATGTCAAATGTTCGTTGTTGTTGCCGTCGTTCTACTGTTCAATATTATACTTGGATTCCTGTCGAATGAATTCCAGCTTTGTATAGGAGCACCAGGTATGTCATATACCTCCATGTAAGCGCCCCGGGTGCTTAAATATTTTTTAAAAAGGAGGGCGCTAATACGAAAACAATTCTTATATTTAAGTTTTCCTTAATAGTCACTGCTACAATCGCTAAACAGGGGCTTTAGATTACACTCTTGATTAGATAACATCATGCTTAATAGTTGCAGACTTATGTTGTATCGGGAGTGTTACAGGGGTAATAGGAACAGGAAATAGTGTGGTATAGAAACAAAATTCACCAGTTTTACACCGGACATAATTCCAAATCCAGACTCTGTATTTTTATAAAGAGGGCGCTTATTTATATTTATCTTGGATATCATGCAGGGGCACTTAAAAGGAGGAATACGGTACTGTTCTTTTTAGGATTCACATGACATGGTTTGTAGCTGAACGAACAATTTCTGCAATCTATTTATTAAAGTTATTCAACTTTTCTGAACAAAGTATTTAGTAAACAGAAATAGATCATATTATTGTAATTCCTTCCTAGAGATCATGGACAAGACATAGCGGAAGTCCTGGTTGCACATATAAATAATGCAAGCTGCTAAACGTTGAATCAAATTTTTAGTCCTTATTTTTTTTTTATCTCGTCGTTAAACATGGCTACAGTAGTTTTGTAATTTTTTTAGATAATTACTCTTGCCCTTTCAGAAAAAGTAAACATATTGTTCCTTGACACGAGGCAGTATCTACATACATGCATTCATACACTGGAGTTTCCTAAAAAAGCCCCAAACATGCGACTATCCAGATCATCATTGAGAATACAAAACAAATAGCCTTTAATACTCTCACCAGATTCCAAAACTATTTCGTCTTACAAATCTTTCAAATCACTTTATTGCTACACGTTTGTAGGGGCTACAGCTAAACATCAGTATCCTACACCAAATGGCCAGGTGGTTAGGGCGCGGGTTCGAATCCAAAACATGTTCGCCCATTCAGTCGTGACGGTCAATCTCACTATTTGTTGGTAAAAGAGTCACCCAAGAGTTGGCGGTGGGTGGTGATAACTAGTTGCCTTACTTTTAGTCTTCCACTGCTAAATTAGGTACGGCTAGCGCAGATGGCACTCGTGTAGTTTTCCAAATAAACGAACTTAACCTACACCAAACAATTCATGCCAGGACGATGAAACCAGTATTTTGTTAGGTAATAGTTGAACTCTAAACGTTTTACATTCTATAAAAATACATGTTTAAATACTTACTTGCCACTGTCGAAGTAACTTTGCAAAACTTATATACTTAATTCCGTTAACTTGAACTCCACTTAAAACCAACCTATACATATCTAATTGTTTGTTTGTCTCAAGTTACGCACAAAGCTACACAATTGGCTATCTGTGCTCTGCCCACCACGGGTATCGAAACCCAATTTCTAGCATTGTACGTGCTGAATTAGGACCAAAAGTGTTTCTTATTTGTGAGGGAATTTCACGAAAAAAAAACAAACGGGACTTTCTCCGTCGACTGAATGAAAGAAACGTTTTGAATATATGGGCATGAACGAAAGAAAAACGTATAAAGAAAGGAACATGTTTGAGTATGTATGTTTTGTTGTTCTGTTCATACATGTATATATATATATATAAACTTTTCTTTCATGTCGGTATTATATACATGCACGATTTTATTATGCTATTTTGCATAAACTGATTTGAATTAAAATGAATATTTCCCCTTTCTTATAAGATTGACATCTGTCAAAAGCGCTCACTTTCTTAGCGGTCTTTCCTGATTGATGGCATCTACTAGTATGATACAATCGTTTCGTTACGAAACTCTTCCAATGACGTCGTATCTGGCCTGCGGAACCATTCCCGTTTATAACTATCAGGGAAATATTTTCATAAATATATGGAAATTTGCGTTCCAAAACACGGACATTTTTAATAGTACATAAATAATGCTTTATGCAGTTTTTAGAATTTTTCAAGCACATGGTCTATGAAATTAACATATGAGACATGCGTATTCCAACAGACCCTATTGTTGGGTTACATGTGCCAAAGCAGCTATAATATAAAAGTAACTGGATTCGTATGCTCAAAATATTTTTATGGGATATATGAGTCCTGCACAAACATTCGTTGGGACAAATATAGCCCAACAGTATTGAAAATGTTATATATCTTTCACAGCTAAAACATATCACACTATGTATTAAATTATGAACAAATCTCACATAACTTCAAATATTATTAAACATGCAAACACAAAAGTTGCTTTTCAGACACTCGTTAATGTCAACCTATAAATGTTAATCAATTACAAAGAAAAACTAATAATTTCATTTGTCAGTAAAACTTTGGTGGAAAGTATGAAACAAGATACAGAGCCAAATGATAGTGTGTTATTTTTTGTCGGCATAAGCAAGAATTTAAGCCTCCCTCTCACACACACAAACACACGGTGACTGCAACTATCAGCTGCTGAACAAACTCCGGTTCGTCAATTTCAAGGCAACTTGATTAAATAAGGTTCGAAATTCATGAGATATTTCTTGATTTATGGCCGAGAATGTGGTTAACAGCGGGGGTGCCCAACTGATGAAATAATAAATTTTAATCATTCTACTTCAAGCGAAAGAGCTTTAAAAATGATAAAAAAATAGAGATTTGAATCAATTCAAAAAGAGCTAGCTGTAGGTGTTCTTGAAAACGAGTTGTCAGAAATTAGTGATACTTAGTCAGGTCAGTGATACTTTTTCTTCACTTCATCTATCCAGTGTATAGGTTTTTCTCATAGTGAATACAAAGCATGTTCACACCAGCAATATGGTTAGGAGATTCCTTTGTCAGTTCTAATTGTCACCGCTATGACTTTAATGTCGTGCTAATAAGTTAAATTTACAGCTATTCCTTTCAAACTATTTCAGAAAAACATTCAAACGAATAGGAAATTCTAAAAAAAAACTTGCTTCTACTCATTATGTGCTCATTTTTATGTATTTACATTATAAACTATTATGAAGTATATTTTGGACACTTATTCCTATTTTATTTCTTATTTCCAGATAGGACAGCGGTAAGTCTACAGACTTACAACGCTAAAATTTGCTGCTCAATTCCCCGCGATGGACACAGCAGATAGCCCAATGTGGCTTTGCTTGAAAAAAACAACAATAAAAAATAAAACAAATATTACTTTCTTGAATTTATAAAGTCCGGAACGTGTACTACCGCCATCTGTTGCTAAGTTAGTTAAATAAGTGTGTTTGAGATCGAAAAAATGTGTTATTTAACATAATAGGATATTTCTTTAAGCTACTAACATTTAAGTGTCAAATTAGAGTAAATTGGTGTTAAGTTAATTACTAACGTATTGTAGACCAATGAAACTGTGACTGTTCTTGACATGAATTTTGTACTTTTTATAAAATGCTTTCACTGCAAAAATGCCCTAATGTTTTTTTTCCTTACAACAGAAGACGAGTAGATCTCTTATCTCTGATATGTTACGCAGATGTGTAAAACGGGTGATGCAATGGAAACATCCTACCATAAAAAATACTTAGAACTTATTGAATGACTTAATGGTCTTTTTTTTTCTTTCTGGTAATTTAACAAAGATTTTTTTGAAATTCTTAAAACTTTACTGAAACTAATGGTTTATGTTTTTTCGACCAAAATGTAATTGCGCATTTTAATGACATCAGTTGTAGGCAACGTATAAATAATTAAATAATAATTTTAATTATCTCTTACATCAGGTCATAAGTAATCGTATTATTCATCTTCCGGTTTTAATTTAGCACGTTTACTTCTGTCCATATTTATTATACATGATTAATGCTATGAGGTAAAGTTGTGCTTTTGGTAAAGGCAGTGCTGTGTATTTAAAGTAATTAGAGAAATTAAGTGATCTGTCTAGGCTACTCATGTATGAGGTTAGGTACGTAGAGTTATGAACAAACTGATGGTCGTGCGGGGCGTCTCAATGACTGCGAGGTTAAACCTAAGTGAGTTAAACTTATTCCACAACACGTGCTACCTACCAAACACTTCTAGCACAAAGATATTTTGAGCCGAATGGTCTGATCAAAAATGACAAATCGATCTATTTACCCATTAAGTGACAACAGATCTAACGACACTGGTTATCGGGGGTTAGTATTAAAACTCAGCAAGGTGACGGTACCGGTACTCTTAACTGTCTATAAGCAAATGAAGAAATCCACATACAAAACTTTAACACATAAACACTGCTGTCTTAGATGGGTTTGAGGGTTGGCAGGTCCATTTCCCAAATATCTTTCCCTTTGTAATGCATAGTACTATCTACACCCACCCCTCTCTTGTGTATATGGTCGTCCGTACTTTCATACTACTAATTTCATTTTTGCTTAAAGTAATGAAGTTTAAAAAGCTTCCCACACACGTACACACGTTACTCCATGATCCTTTCCTCTAAAAAAATATATAAATTAATGATTATGTATTTCCTTTCTTATATATGAAACTGTCAATAGATCGCTTGACACGCATTTTGAGTTACGAACATGCGATGAAATTATTCTTTAAATTTTTCTGTTCGCCAGAGCTTGGCGCCATCTGTTGGTAATTTGAAAACTACAATATGGAAGTCTTGCCAATGACGTCATGAACCTTCCTGTTTCATTCAACGCTAACATATTTGACGTCAAACAAATCTTTTTCATAATCAACGACAATACCTACGAATACAAGAATTGGTAAAGTTTAACATATTGTCAATGGCGTAAACATCGTTTTTTTTTGGTAAAAGATACCTATCCGAAACTTTACGGCTGTTCAGTTTGTTGATAAATCTTTCTTTATGCACATCGCAGAAATGACTTACAGCGTCAAATAACACGATACTGGAAGACAAGGTTGTTACTTAAGGTAAGCGCAATCACTTGTTATCGTGGCTTTATGACGTCAGTACACGGCCTCTATAACCATCCGATTAACATACAGATCTGATAAGCATTGCACATCACGTCTTTTGTTGGTAAAAATTTAGGCCAATAATAGAGAAAAAAAATTATGTCGATTGCAAAACCTCCTAGCATGTGTCACAGGTGTCTACTTATTTGAGACAATAAAAACAACAACAAAAAACATGGTATTTAAGATACTTATCTGAATTACTAAAAAAGGTTATATAATTCAAATTATTTTTCATTTCTTTCAAGATAAGTTTTTGCGATGTATTTTATATTATTTCATAATAATGATAATTAGAAACACAATATAATATTCTAAGCACCAACTCATTGATATTTTAGAATAAAATTGAAATAATCTATATAATGTAATTCTAAAAAAAACAAATATATATTGAGAAAATCTATACTGTTTGATAGGCTTATAAAGATAAACCTTCCCATAGATTTGTGGATGATGTTTAATAGAGGCCATCTAGTGTCAGCGATGACATATATATTGTTACGTCTTTGGTCGTTTGTTTGTTAATTTTCCGTAGAAATTCTTTCCGAGAAACTTCAGCGATACCAGTCCTTTCTTAAATAAAACTAGTTTATTCTTTCTCAACTCAACTTTGCAATACACTTAATTTCCACAGTCACTTTAACTTAAACAGACGCTATAATTCACAACGATTCACGCACTTTATTACAGTCACTACCGCGCTTGACTAAATTGTCCGTCTCTGTCTCTGTCTGTCTGCAATTTTATCTTCGCCGTCACTTTATTTGCCGGCTTATATACTATAAAAGTGTACATCTAGATTACACTCGTCTCTTCGTGAATCTTCTAGATACTCAGCACGTGTTACTAGCGTCACGTGACTTCCGCTGTCGTAACAATATATATATATGTTGCTTAAAGCCTATATGCCTGTGACTACAGCTCAGGCGTCTAGTACTTTTACACAACAGCATTTCTTTTCTTTTTTCCCCACTAATTTATCTGTCATAATCAGCGAAAATGTTTTAAAAGCAATGTTAATTATCAATTTTCAGCTTCTGTGAAAATCCCTTTCAGTTTTAGTTAAATATTTCTCAGTATAGGTAGTTCAGTGTTCATTATCTCCGATATTAGCTTTAGTATACAATGTCTAATAAATGCACCTTGCAACAGGAATAATAGGTTCTCTAGTGTAAATCTTATGCAAGAAGGAAGGTGTTGGTTTTGAATAAAACAACTCCAGGCATGTTGCTATAGAATCAAAACTCTACAACAAATACATATTGTAATATTACTTGTAAATATTTTTATGGATAAATAATGATTGTTTAACCATCATACTATTAGAATAACTAAGTTGTTATCGTTCTAAAATTAAGTATGAAACCAATTGTAACTGAGTTATACCGGTTTCGAAAGAAGCATTCGTTTGTTTGTTGTTAAGCGCAAAGCTACACAATAAATTATCCATGCTGTGTGGTGTTTCAGTTGTCTTTTACTCATGACAGCGAATCTATTATTTATAAAGACGTTGAAGAATGTGAAGCACTGCTGTTATTATATTATTCTTCTGAATTATTTAGCATGATAACCTTTTGAATAATTTTACTCAAATTTTATTCAAATCCTAAATAAATAAGTCTTTTTCAGGGGACACTTCAGTCCTAATGTATAAATCAATAGACCATCTAAATAGGACTTTATGAAACTGAACATGTTAAATTAAATTGAAGGTATTCTAAGCTGTCTTCTTAGCTTATCCAATACCGTTTGTAATGAATCGTCCAAATGAAAGACCAAATATAGAAAGCAATAGTTACACCTCTTGAACACTTCACTTGAAATATAAGTTGATTTACTTTGCAAAAAGTATCGCAAACTTTTATTGAGTAAACGTTTACTTTGGTAAAACTAAATTATATAAAGAACATTATCAAACTTCGCAAAGGAGAGGTTGAAAATATTAGTCAGAAAAGTCTAGGATTTAAAAGGTAAAGGAGATTTACAAATAAGTCTGTGGTAAAATATTTAAAATGCTAGGCAAGCCACAGGGACAAGGAGAGCACAGGAACTTTTCACTAGTGCTGAGAGCAAGCCCAAAAAAAAGGCCAAGGGGGTGGGGGATCTATAAGCTCTTTACTGAATTCTAGGTGATTTTTGAAGTAATAAATATTTACATTGTTTACTGATAGTACGATAATTAAACATTGGACTTTTACCATTTTAATTCATGTTTCAATGTTAGCGTGCAAACTGCTCATTTCATGAAATATTTGGACAGGTACTACATATAGATGTTTATAATTGGAATGACTAAACCAGTTAAGTACAATCTAGTCATTTTATGAAATACTGAGGCAATACTTGTATAAATAAGTTTCAACTAAAGCAAACTACTGACCAATCTTTTGCAAATCATTTCATGAAATAGTGAGACAATACTTGTACAAGTAAGTTTCTACTAGGGAATATTACTGAATAATCATTTACAAACAGTATTTTAAAAGGCAGATATGGTATATTATTTACAGAGGGTTGAGTACGATATGTTAAAATGATTTTGAATAAGCAAATGCTCAAGACATGAGACAACCACAGCCGATATAAAGCCACAGTAAAACGGAATGTATCAGAACTACGTTTTGATGTTTGCAGGTAGTGTGACGTCATCGAATATTAATCACTTTTGGTAAGGGTATGTAACAGCCCTTCCGACGCAAATATTCATACACTCAGATCATAAAGATCTGTTCAGATCGGGGATTTAAAATTTCCAAGACGAAGTTATCCATTGTTTATAGTAGCACTGGAAAACAATAAAATATGAATCATCTAAAAGAACTAGGACCATCCAAAAAGACACTTAAAACAAGTCATACCCCAGCCTTGTTTTGTTTTATCTCAAAAACACTTGTTTAGCAGAATCTCTTGGATCAAGGCCGTTTATATCTTACCACGAAGATGTGGTAGTTTTCAAAATCTTTGTTTCATCCATCTCATAAAGAACAATAGCCAAACAACAACTGTTAAGATTACTAGTCTCACAATGTGAAAAATATTTTCTGACGCTAGTATCACATGATTACTAGAAATATATTTTTATACACATGTATTTGGTTACGTAGAAAATACCAGATAAAACTGATACACCAGGGGAGCTTGTCAAAGTTGCTTAACACATTTGTAAAGCATTTGTTCTTATCTAGTTTTGATTAGCTGCTCTTTAAAAAAAGTCATTGTTTGAAACACAATCAAGACTTTACAAAAAAAGATGTGCAGATGAACAATGGCGAAGTTTTGGTTTTTATTCACTTCACTAGTATAAGTTTTATTCGTTTGTTGGATTTCGACGTCTCTAATTTTGAAGTGGTAGACTAAGTGGAAGGTACCTAGTCAACACCATCCACACCAACTCTTAGGTTTCTTTTGTCTAACTAAATAGTGGGATTGCTATTATAACGCACGCATGACCTAAGAGTTAGAAGCGTGATTATTATTTTTATTATCATTAACATATATGTATATATTTGTGGTGACGGGGAGCGAATAACGGAACCCCAACTTCACAGTCCGCCATGCTAACCATTGATTCGCTCTCGGCCCTCGCCAGTAAAGGATGACAAACCCTCTATTGGCAAGCTTCTTATCCGAGGTTATATTGGAGTTCAAAATTTGCCCTCTATGAACATTTTCTTACGTTGTTCCAACAAACTAAATAATTGAATATACACGATATCAGATCCTAACTGAATATGCAAGCTAAAGGGTTTTGATAGCTGAAAATACTGCCAATTTCTCTATCCAATTGCCTAATAAGGTGAAAAAGATATATATATTTGTTAAAATCTTGTTTATTTCCGGTTAGAAGTCAGGAGAGTCCATAAAGGTGAACATTGAGCGATATAAGTAAGTCTGGATATATTGGCCTCCTACAGGAGTCAAAATATTCTGTGGATATCAAATAATTACAAACAATATAGGAGAGCTATATGCGAAGTAGACATTCTGATCCCAGGTTTGTTTTTAACTCTAAAATTCCTACATTCAATTTGTTAACGACATCAAGGCATTATATTAGAAAGTCTACATATAAACTAGACAGTTCAGGGGTGGCGCCTAAGAGAGTGAGTGGCGAGACAAAGTCTAATCTCTTGACCTGAAAAATAGATAATTTGGGCTATTATCTGTAAGACACGTGACCTATTTTCTCAAGGAGTTATGGAAATATTCTGACACTTGATCAACTGATTGCACGATTTTATGTAGTAGATAAAACAGACTGAGTTGTATTTTATTTATAAATCTTTATTCTAAAAAAACACTACTTGAAGGATATACTAATGTAATTAGTGTAGTTTGGAAACTTCTGTCTGAAACGGTTTTACTTTCTGAAGATTTTCAACCGTTTTAACACACCGTAGTAAAATACATTAGTATAGTCGTTGGATTGAAGGTGCAAAGTAATATATGTTTTATGAAATCTGAAAACGATACCCTTAAATCGATTAACTGCAAATACTGTGTACGATTAAATCACAATTCTTTGCTACTAGGATACAGTGTTTGATTGTTTGTTTTGGAGTAAAGCCACAATGGGCTATTTGCTGTGTCTACCGCGTCGAATCGAACCCCGGATTTTAAGTATTGTAAGTCCGTAATCTTACCACCGTCTCACCGGGCAAGTAGGATACAGTGAACGAAATAACAAGACCTTTCGTGTGTTTCTAGTTGTTTTTATCACTAAAATCGTAATGCAAGTAAAAAAGGGGGTTGTAAGTTTCGTGGAGACTGAACAAACAAATATGAAGCATGTTTTTCCAAAATGATCATTTTAATGGAGCTAGGTTTTTTTCCCTCTCAATGTCAAATTATGTGAAAAAATTAGTTACATCCAGTTAAAATTTTTCTTCTTTATTTACATAATTACTGACTTTTCTCTACATCCTTTAATTTAAAATGTATTACAAAATTCATGGAAGATACGAGTTTTGAATTTGTTCGATATTTGCTTCATAATGTATAAAACAACGAACGTATTCAAAGAATAAAATAAAAGGCCATCCAGCGTTCAGAGGATCATCACCTTGAAGAAATCGAATATCAAGTCTAATAATTGATTATATGCATCACAGAAGTCTACGATTTCCTATTATCAAAATGATATTATTATACGATTTTTATCCTCAAAGCGCCATCTATGATTATGTCCGATACTGATCATAACATGAGTGTAAAGAGGTAACTGGTTTTTATATATCACGCTGTACTTCGCACTGTTGAATCCATCTTTAGTCTGCCTTTTTTTAGCCATGCGTAGAAGCGCCCTCCTGTGAATAGAAGAAAGTACAGTTTAAACATATTTGTAACTTTTAGATGTATTTTACGTGGTATCACGACATTTTACTGCCAGTGCATTTGACTGCCGGCAAATAATTGGGTACTCAAAACATTTCCTAGCACAGTGAACTAATAAACTAAAATCGCACTAAACTTGATTAAAAATAAAATTTAATCATAAAATAATTGAATAATTTGTTAGTAAAAAAAGGCTATCACTATATAACAAATGCGTACACAATTATTTATGTTTGCACGGGTACACACATTTTATGACGTAATTTTTGTGTTCAAAGTTTTTGACATGCTAATGGTTGCTTTTATAATATTCCGATAATATAATTTCTGTACATGCAGAAAAACTTAAAATGAAATAACTTATTGCTGCATCCCTTTGCCGGCAGTAAAATGTCGTACAACCATTTTACGTCCGTATAGAACAATAAATAATAACAATCATAACTGCGAAAGAGATAAAATTATGTAAAGTTATATGAGCATCATTTGTAACACAGTTCTATAAATGTAAATATTTTAATAATTAATAAATACTGTTCACAATGGAAGACATGAGAAAAAAGTATTAATAATATTCAAATTGATAAACCAGACGCTAAATGAAATAAGACAATATTTAATTTTTTAGAAATTTATCTTAAAAATTAAAACACTTATGTATTACGTACTTGCCAGTTATTAAGAGAAAGAGTAACAGTCCTAAACAATAAGAAATATAATATAGATTTATGAATATTTCTCAATTGGAAAACAAATTCAACTATGTAACCTTGACCTTTGACTTACTATCTAGCGCGTTACACTTTTTTTTTAATTACTAGAAATTCAAGACCCCGTGACTTTTTTGCCCTCTTTTGGAAAATCTCTAATTTTACATTATCACTAATAGCGATCAGTGTTCAAAAAACTATAAAATTTACTTTTTTCAGTTTTTCGTCATTTATAATTTTATTAGGCTAAAAATCCATGTTATATTCTATAATTTTCTATTAATTTGCAAATAAAATATCCTTATTTTTTATTTATGGAATATTTAAAAGGCAAGCTTTGAATAGAATAGGTAGACTTAGCGAAACGTGGTAATTTCAAAGGCTTAAAATAACTCAACAGATAACAATAAAAATGTCACGTAGTTTGACATTCTTCCCATAAATTATCTTATACATTATTGACACAAGGACTATAAGTCTGTTGTGGAAAAGGAATTCCTCCACAATGAACCAGTCCTTACGGTGTTTCTATTCAACAAATTTTGCATCTGCTACATTTATTCGTTTCTATTTATGTCATTGGATGATTATAATACCGCCAAAAGTTTACTTTTCCAAGTTTATTCATTTCCGTTGGATTAATGCTGCTACTACTACTAATATACTATTATTCAAACCAAGCACTTGACCTGTGGTCGGAACCACCGATAATTCGTGGATTCTCTTCGGGTGGCTCGATTAAAAATTGTACAATTACGGAAATGAAAAGGGCTGAATAGTATGGAGATCCCCTTTTAGTCAGCAAAGATAAAAAAATATATATATTCAGGTGAGCTGAAACAAAAAAGTCTGAGAACCAGTAATATCAGATCCAGATTCGTCGTAAAGTGGTAAGTTTAATGTATTGAATTTGACGGAACTAATGTTTAAGTTAGGAAAACTATAAAAAAGTCAGAGAGTTAACAAACAAGAAAACAAAACCTTTATAGCTCTCGGGGAATGACAGTCTCTTAGCAACTGTTAACCAATGCTTTGGAACGGGCAGAAAAAAAAGTATAAAAAATCGATATATAGGTTGTTTACAAGTGAGGATCCATCGGCGCTGTGCAGAAATTGTTCTCCTTTTTGCGAACTACACTAAATAGATTATATAAAAAACCCAGTTAAAAATATTTTTGAGTGAAACAGTTCTTTTTAAGTAGAGACAGAATTATTATTAATTTAAAATTTTGAAATTTTATATGCGCGTATGCATTCCACAACTGAAAGAAGCTCATTAGTCGAAATAGAGTTAACATTGCTAGTGCTTCTTCAATTCTCGATAAGATTATGGATAAGAATGTTACTATTAGTCGCAATATAGTTAACATTGCTAGTGCTTCTTCAATTCTCGATAAGATTATGGATAAGAACGTTACTATTAGTCGCAATAGAGTTAACATTGCTAGTGCTTCTTCAATTCTCGATAAGATTATGGATAAGAATGTTACTATTAGTCGCAATAGAGTTAACATTGCTAGTGCTTCTTCAATTCTCGATAAGATTATGGATAAGAATGTTACTATTAGTCGCAATAGAGTTAACATTGCTAGTACTTCTTCAATTCTCCATAAGATTATGGATAAGAATGTTACTATTAGTCGCAATAGAGTTAACATTGATAGTACTTCTTCAATTCTCCATAAGATTATGGATAAGAATGTTACGAGAGTGGTTTATTTGTAGTTATGCACATGTCGTTAAGCAATAGGGCTATCTGTGCTGTGCCCACAAGGAGTATCGAAACCCGATTTTTAGATATATAATCCCTCAGACTTACCACTAAGCCACTAGAAAAATGGATGTTCTTTCATACCTCACCTGTAGTTCTGAGATTTTATTCAAGTCTTTTTAATGAAGATTTCGTATTAACATAGACTATTCGTTGAGCATTAACAAAAAAATACATACTTATCTAGACAAGTTTCTAGCCTTGTATGTCTTTCAAATGTTAAAAACATCGGTTTCAAACCATTCGTTTTGTACGCCTGAAGCAAAACTGTTTTCATATCGAAAATAAATTTGTATTAGAGTTTGGGAAGGGAAAGATAGGTATATAAAAAGTTCATGACTGAGTATTCCGACAGCATGACTTTCATATGTACTGTTACAATGTTAGTAGGAATAACGAGAAATGTTAAGTAATGGATTTTCCTCCCCCCCCCCCCACAAACACTTATTTAACCCTCATTCTTAATAAAATGCTTCACATGCAGTGTCTTTGTCAAATAAAAATAAAAATAAAGTAAAAATAAAACGTTGATTTTCGTTTTATTACTTCATCTATCATAAGATTTGTTAAAACTAAAAGTTCAAATCTGAGTTATAATTTTCAGCCCCCAGTGTCTCAGTGAAAAGTCTGCGGACTTACGACGTTTAAAACACTGGGTTTCGATACCCATGGTTGGCACAGCACAGATAATCTACTGTATAGCTTTGCCCTTAACTACAAACATGCTTTTCAATATTAGCCTGCTTCAAAAGAGTTGATTCGTTTTATAAGTTTTAACAAATAGAAAATGTAGTCGAAAATATCTTACCTGACTACGTTAGGCGATTCGGCTCTGTGCTTATGTTTTATCATTGTATATCTTCCTATAAATGCAGGTGGTCGAATTATTTTCAGTTCTTGCTTCTCTAGCCTAAACAAGAAATCTCAGAATTATTTCACAATCGACAAATCACTGAACAATTCATATTTTGGCATTCTTGAACGGGGGTGGAAGATGTTGTACAAACAACATCTCCAGCCACATATACATCAATAAACGAACTAACCAACACTGATGATCTAATGTAAGACAGTTCCTTA
This sequence comes from Limulus polyphemus, assembly GCF_000517525.1. Taxonomy (NCBI): domain Eukaryota; kingdom Metazoa; phylum Arthropoda; class Merostomata; order Xiphosura; family Limulidae; genus Limulus; species Limulus polyphemus. The sequence continues at coordinate 833,393 of NW_013665724.1, read as the reverse complement.
ATTACTCATCCTCATAAAAGTAAAAATTGATAAATATAACTTTTTATTTATTCTTTAAATCATATTTGTTAGTAGAACACAAAAATTTCAACACGTTAAATCTGTTAAATCCTTGGGTAAATGGAGTTAAATTTTGCTCCACGAAATATCAAACGTTTAAAGACTTTGAAATGTTCCCCGCTGGCTCGGTAGCAAGTTCAAGGGCTTATAATCCTAGAATTCGGGGTTCGGCTCCTTGTGGTGTACACAACACAGATAGCCCACTGTGTAACTTTGTGTATGGAAACAGAAACTGGGTAAATGGTCATTAAAATGTAAATCTGTCATTCATCTAACAAAAATGTACAGTTTCGTAAGCAAAGTTCGAAATAGAAATAAATGAATTATTTAGTTATTCATCCGTCAGTTCTCTTTAACCCTTTTAAGTACTTAATCTAACACAAATCAGTCGTGTTTCTACATAAATTTTAACTTTATAGAAATCAAACAGATCGTAAACAATTAAATAGTTAATACACGATTCAAGAGTAACACCGCTTTTTTATCGTATATTTCTTTGAGACTTTATTTTGTGTGTTAGTTTTCCTTTCAAACCCTCATTTTTGTGTTTATTTGTTTGTTGAATTTCGCGCAAAGTTACTTGAGGGCTCTCTGCGCTAGCCGTCCCCAATTTAAAAGTGATATACTAGAGGGAATTCTCATAGCAACCACTGCTCATCGCCAACTCTTGTACTTCTCTTCACCAATGAAAAGTGGGATTGTTCGTCATACTACAACATCCCCACGACTGAAAGGCAAGCATGTTGGGTAAAGAGTTCCGAATCCGAGAGTCGAACGCACTAACCATCAGGCAAAGTTAGGCCTCAATCTGTGTGTAATTTTTTCTGCAAAATTATTGATATCAAAATTTATTTCATTTTTGATAGTTCTTCAAGAATTGATCTAGCCAATAAACTTATTATGTTAAATATATTTTGCTTAATATTTGTTAGGTTTATAGTAATTTTATTTCATAATTCAACAATTTGAACTGAGTAAAAGTTATACAGCCCAAAATTATTATCAGCTTTAATTATTTTCTGGGTAAATGGAGTTTAATTTTGCTCCACGAAATATCAAACGTTTAAAGATTTTGAAATGTTCCCCGCTGGCTCGGTAGCACGTTCAAGGGCTTATAATCCTAGAATTCGGGGTTCGGCTTCTTGTAGTGTACACAACACAGATAGCCCACTGTGTAACTTTGTGCTTAACAAACAACAAACCTTCAATTACCAGATGGAATGTTAGTTTTTTCTGAAATATAGCAAGAATATGTTTGTTTGTTTGTTTGAATTTATGCACAAAGCTACAAAATGGGTTATGTGTGCTCTGCCCACCACGGGTATCGAAACCCGGTTTCTAGCGTTGTAAGTCCGCATACACACCGCTGTGCCACTAGGGGCAGCAAGAATGAACGTCGAAAGATAAAAACTACCAAACATGTTGGCACACTTTGAATATCATAAATACAGTTTAACAAACGACAAGCACGTCCATTTGTGGGACAGCTGTAAATCTACGGATTTACACAGCTAAAATCAGGGGTTCGATTCCTCCAGATGAACACGGCAGATGGTCTGATGTGGCTTTGTTATAAAAAAAATTCACTCGAAAAGAACGCGACAAATTCCCTTTTCCGATTAAAATGCAGCGAAGTTTCTCATTGTTTATTATAAAGTAATATTATAGCTGGCGAAGTGCTCAACAAGGTCCTTCCTTTCATGTTTCGATAATTCTGAAAATAAATCTACTAACCGGTGTGCTATGTCATCATCTTCACCGCCCCAGCCCCAATAGAGATTGGAATAGCCGTTGACCTGTAGAAAATGTTTGGTTTTCAAAGCAAACACTCCACCCACAAGGTCCGAATATGGCAACCTGTACAAGGTGATAAAGACATAAGATTAAATAACTATATAGCAGAACGACGAGAATGAAACAACCGAAGCCACGTAATATTTCATAAAACTTCTTAAACTGAATGTTTAAGCTTCATAAAGTTATGCAAAATAAAAATACCCATTTTGAATAACGTTTCATTGTGTGAGTCAATCACCTCTGTTTTAATTCTTATTGTTAACTGAATTGTTGCATATATCTAATAACAACTACTTTGCACCTGCTTATCAAGATGTATTATTCATATACTTAAGTATTTGCAATAGGTCCCCCAATTACTGGAAACATACCATAAAAATGAAAACATACATAAAAACGATAAATATGCAATAATACTATAGGAAACTTAAACTTAACAAATCGGAAAGAAACACAATTAAGTAAAATATTTTAAAATACTAAATAAATTCTTTATAAAAAAAACTCGTGGCATGCTGAAAAAATCTAAATCCATTTATAAATCAAACAGAATAAATAATCTGAAAAGTGGTAGTTTGAACTGATTATTTAGTTGGAAGATAAGATAAATTTCTTGATCTGCATGTATTCCTCTGCCTGCTTCAACAATATTATCGACGACCTGTAAAAGAACAGTGTTTTGTTAAACAGTTACTGTTCTCTCACATCTTCTCTTAACAAAATTCAACGAGATGTGAGAGAACAGTGTTTTGTTAAGAGATTCAACGAGACGTGAGAGAACGGGGTTTTGTTAAGAGATTCAACGACTGTTCTCTCACATCTGTTTTTGTTAAACAGTTAGATGTGAGAGAACATTGTTTTGTTAAGAGATTCAACGAGATGTGAAAGAACAGTGTTTTTGTTAAGCGATTCAACGAGATGTGAGAGAACGGTGTTTTTGTTAAGCAGTTAGATGTGAGAGAACAGTGTTTTGTTAAGAGATTCAACGAGACGTGAGAGAACAGTATTTTGTTAAGCGATTCAATGAGATGTGAAAGAACAGTGTTTTGTTAAGAGATTCAACGAGACGTGAGAGAACAGTATTTTGTTAAGCGATTCAATGAGATGTGAGAGAACAGTATTTTGTTAAGCGATTCAATAAGATGTGAAAGAACAGTGTTTTTGTTAAGCGGTTCAACGAGATGTGAAAGAACAGTGTTTTGTGAATAGTTTATATTACTAATAGAACGTTACATCATCAATAGAATTATTTAAGAGGTTTGTAATAGGTGATTCAAGCTTCCCGATAGCTTAGTTCTGAAATTACAACTCGGGATTCGATCTCTGTAATGGAGATAACACAGGTAGCCCATTATGCAGCTTTGCATTTATAAAACAGGAAACAAAACAATTGTTTGCCATAAGACATTAGTATTAGGCCAATTACATACTTTAAACATGACATTGTTTATCTAGTATATTAGGGATTTTATTGAGTTAGAAAAGTGTATAATAATAACATTATAACCTCAATATATTTGTCATATCTATTGCCGACGACGAGTTTCACTCAATCCAGAGCTCTTCAGGCCAACTGGGATACATCAAACACAGTAGTGGCCGGAACACTACCTATATAAATCACTTGATACAACAACAATTGTTATGGTGTATCATATAACTTATTATTACAAGATAAACAAAAAATTGGGAATTTAAAACCTGCAAATAGGGATCGTAAAAAAAGTAAGCAAACAAGGCTGGAGATCTGTAGACATTATTTACCCAAACTACAAACCCCTATTTTGGCTCCATGCTGTTACCTAGAATTACATTTGGATTCAAAATAGGGATTTGTAGTTTGAGTACATATTGTCTACAGTATCTCCAACCTTGTTTCTTTACTATTTTTACGATCCAAATTTGCAGGTTTTTAAATTCCCAATTTTTTTATTTATCTTGTTTGCTGACTTTTTTATGCTCAACTATGGGCAAAGAATTACCTGATATGATAGCT
>NW_013665724.1:824627-828709 GCF_000517525.1 Limulus polyphemus | reverse complement strand
TAAATTAGGGACGGCTAGCGCAGATAGCCCTCGTGTAGCTCTGCGCGAAATTTCAAAACAAACAAACAAACAAACAAACAAACAAACTAACGTGCGAGCTTTTTGGTGCATTTTGTACAACCTTAGTAGTCAATAGTAAAGGATTTAAAACGTTGTTTGAACTGAATTTTTACTCTTTAAAGTGCTTTTTTGCCTGAACGTTCTTTTAGGGTTTCGTGCAATTCCTTGCAATCCCTATTATGAACCACTATCGTGGTTCATGATTATTATTACTATCATTATAGACTCTTCTAATCCTTCAAACTCCCCAAGGGACTAGATAAAGAAAGTATGTTAAAAAACGTAATATTGCCCTTAATTAATGCTCCCTGGTATTTTTATAAAGCCTACCTTGTGTGACAGCAATAGTAATCCAAGAAAACAAATTAAGTTTGTGAAGTTTAAAACGGGAATAGAAAAAATTTTTTGGCATTACTAATAACTTCGCAGTTTTAATTGATGGAAGTTTTTAGTCTGTACGTGAAGGTTTCCTCTATATAAAGTTATAGATGTGGTATTTACACTGATGAATGTGGCTTCTCACTGTAGTTTTCGCACTCTAGGCAGTATTGTTAACATAAGAACAAAAGCATTGAGTGAAACTACAATGTAAACAGAAAGCGCCCTCATACATTTTGAAAGGTGGTAAAATAAATAAATTAGACTTTTGGAGATATATCACCTTAAAAAACTATAGTTTAATCTTATTTCCTTGGCGACGCTTCGAGCAAACGGCCCAGCTTTTTATAAAGTTTTTAAAACAACTTTCATTTATTACCTTACAAATTGATTTAGTTATTTCTTTATTTGTTTGTAAACTTGCTCTTAGTTACTGTTTTTATATTTTTAATAATTTTCGTTACCTTTTTTAATCAACGGCTTTGTTCTCCAGCTTTATTATATTGTTTAACCCTCGTGGTCCTATTTAAGGTGATTTATCTCCAAAAGTCTAATTTTTTCATACATTTTGGAATTCGTCCTTTGTATATGAAGAAATATTTCAGACGAAATTGTGTAGAAAAACTGACTTGATTACTAAAACAAAAACGTACCAACCGCAATGGGAGCTTGTGAACGGAAAAATAGTTAATTTGAGGGGCGGAAAGCTTGTTTAACTGATGCTGTATAAACCATGTGTAATTAATTCCAAAGTAAACTCATTCACTTGTAGTTTTCTTTCGTAAGCTCTTTAAAAACCAGAGCTACCGTTAAAAAGTTCCTTTAGTTACCATGGTAACAATATTATGTTTAAAACTTTCTGGCACAAAATATTCAAAATGTATGAGAAAGCCGTTACGCAAGCGAATTTGTATAACAAAACCTTTTCTTCAAGTTCGTGAACACAGTTAAAAACTTGAGATTTTAGGAACAGTAATTTATGATCCTCGTAATATGCAAACACAAACGTGATTTGATGATGGCGGTTTTTAATAATCTTGGAAATTAGTGCAATGTGAAAATTAGCCAAGCATAACAGGATCGTCAACACATACGTTCCGAAACTAGAAGACCTCAACATCATAACAAAAAGGTGTAGCAAATTTTAGCCAAACGTAAAAAGATCATCAACACTTACGTTCCGAAACTAGAAGGAAACCTCAACACCATAACAAAGGGTGTAACAAGTTTTCGTAAAATACTTTCATTAACCTACTGAAAATGCTGGTTATTCGTACATAATCCAAAGCTTTATGGAAAATGGGTTTATTGAAAAATCAGTTAATAGCGGTAAAGCTATCTGCTATCTGAATTGTTGTTGAATTTTGTGATGTAAAAACACACATCTTAAAGCACTATTTTTGTAAAACGATCTTAAACTTTTATTTTGAATGTTTATCAATTTTAGTTCTTTGGGTCGTGAGAGATCACATGCCTCTTTTTTAATAAAATATGATATCAAAAAGGAAACATAATCAAGAATTTTGGGAGTCACTTAAGCATCACACGATTCCACAAACAATATATTATTCTTATGGTTTTACATTTAAACCTCAGTTGTTAGTTGTCAGTTGTGGGTTAGTTGCAGGTATCTCGTAATCGGTGTTTACACCGCTGTTCTGTTAACAGTATCAACGATCTGTGCCAGAATAATCTTTTGTTATGTGGTTCAATGAGACGTGAAAAGTTAACAGTTTCTACTTTAAGAAAAAGAATAGTGTGTTATGACAGTTAAAACAAACTGGGAAAACGTAACGTTTTGTTACAAAAGGATAATGTTTTGTGATCAATTCAAACAAACTGTAGAAGAACAGACGTTTGTTACGAGTTTTGACGAATTGTGAAATACAAATGTTTCGTCAACATTTTTTACGAGCTGTGAAAGAATAATGTGTCATGAAGAGTTTCAACGAACTATGAAAGGATAATGTGTCATGAAGAGTTTCAAATAACTATGAAAGAATAATGTATCGTGAAGAGTTTCAACGAAGTATGAAAGGATAATGTGTCGTGAAGAGTTTCAACGAACTATGAAAGGATAATGTGTCGTGAAGAGTTTCAACGAACTATGAAAGGATAATGTGTCATGAAGAGTTTCAACGAACTATGAAAGGATAATGTGTCATGAAGAGTTTCAACGAACTATGAAAGGATAATGTGTCATGAAGAGTTTCAATGAGCTATGAAAGGGTAGTGTTTTGTGTTCAGTTTCAACAAGCTGTAGAAGAATTGTTTTTAGTTTCGACGAAGAGTGAAAGAAAAATGTTTTTTGACTAGTTTCTTCAAGCTGTGAAATAATGGTGTCTTGTGAACAGTTTAGATGATCTCTGAAAAAATAGTATTACGTTAACAGTATCGGCGATCTGTGGACAGAATAGTGTTCCGTGTATAATTTTCCCGAGTGTTAAAGAATTGTTTTTAAAACGTTTCAATAAATTTGTTTTTATTAATAACTTCAGCGAACAATAAAACAATGGTTATTTATTGATAAGAGGATCATACACTTATGATTTTAATTTGAGTAGCAAAAGTTTATTGTTATATTTGTAATCGATGATTTTTTTCCATTAATTCTTATGATTGTATTCACCGTTTTGATGGCACTGTAAGTCTAATTACTAGAATGACTTTAAAATAGACGAAGTGTTTAAGTCAAAATTACAAGCACAAATTAAAACCCCTTTTAAACACAAAATGCTTAAGCATGGAAGTCAAGTGACTAATAAACCATGCACTTACTAACCCAGTACTTACGTATAGTGAAATTTATCAACAGCAACAGACATGTGTCGCGGAAGCTGAGGACAAGAGTACATGTTTCGGTCGTCCTCTGGGATCATGTCTACGTCATGGAAAACATAGCAGTCATAATTTCTTTCATTCAGTGATTCTCGAACTCCTGCGTTCATTAGAACACCTTTGTTGAAGGTGTCGTTTCCGAACTACAAGACCAAAAGAGTTTTAAGACTCATTAAGAAAACATTACTAAAGTCTGCATATAAAGCTAATTAATTTAAAGTGTCGTTTCCGAACTACAAGACCAAAAGAGTTTTAAGACTCATTAATAAAACATTACTAAAGTCTGCATATAAAGCTAATTAATTTAAAACACCAAGAAAATAGTAGGTCGTCAAGAAATGAATGTCATGTACCTTCATTAACCACCCCCTAAGAAACGTACATCACGTATAATAGTTAAACGAACCGCCTAAACGTCACGCTAGTGTAGCCTATATAATGTGTAAAGTTTAGTATACTCTAATCCCTTATGGTGATGGTACACGACGAGACACAAATTTGGCATGTAATGCTGTTTGAATACAAGAAGAGAAACACCGCCTCTGTAGCCACAAATAATGTCAAAGAAGTTTATGGAAATGTTTTGAACGTTGGTTAAGTGTCAATGGTGGTTTAGAAAATTTCGTTCAGGTGACTTTAGTCTTAAAAATTGTGATGGAAGGGACCGACATGTTGGAACTGATGACGCTTGTTGAGTCTAACCCAAGGCAACACACTCGTGAAGTGGCCCTGAAATTGCATGGTTCTCATGAAACAATACGTAAACATCTAAGGAATATCGGAAAACTCCACAAAGGTGTTTGGGT
>NW_013665724.1:798539-823736 GCF_000517525.1 Limulus polyphemus | reverse complement strand
GTGGAAGGTGTTAAGATGGTATAGACATGTTTTTTTGCTACAAAGCCCGGTGATTTCTTTGATCAGGGCATTTATAACCTGATTGTAAGATGGAAAAGCATCATCAATAAGAACAGAGACCATTTCATTTAATAAATGTTTTTATATATAAGTTGTTTGGTTTTTTAATCTAAAAAAAGCGACATTAATTTCTTGACAACCTAATACGTATACATCTATGAATATTTAAATAATGTGTTAAGAAGTAACAGCAAATACTACAAGTACAGTCATCTATGTAAAACATGGATTCCAGAATAAACACATCATGATTTTAAAAAATCGATTCTATGTTCTCAACCTGTAGCTATTTGTATATAATAAAATATTCTTATTAAAAAACAAAAACATCATTACATTTATACACTATAAAATCTTAAATCCCAAAACAGTTTTTTTTTATAGATAAGCAAAACAATTAAATTAGAATTACTTATAACGAATACCACGATTAGGGTAGCCAAAGGGTTAGCAATGGTGCTATTGTTTAGCTGACTTCTCTCTGATATATCAGTTCAAATTAGTGGTGACTAAAACACATAACTCTTCTAGACTATCCGAAACAAAAGTCAAACATTACATCACTATAGCGGAAACGAAAACTAAAATATGAGTTGGAAAATATTGTGTATTATCTGTACCTCTGTTAATGTTGTAGAAACATAATTATACCTAAATAAGTTACATAGTAAAGTATCTATGTTAATGAATATCGCTCTTCAAGACGTTTACCTTTAAGCTTTTTGCATTACAATAATAGTGTTCTTTCTTCTATAGTTACCGTTTTTCATTCGTACTATATTTAGTGCTCCCCAAAGTCTCTTATTCCTAACGTCTCCGAAACCTCTTCAACTACCTAGCTTGAATCAACTGCTCTTCAGTGAGTGTTATGTACTTGACTCAAAACAATGGTAGCTATAGTTTTTTTAATTGTGTACCAGTTTGACGTTGAATATTATTTATGATTTTAACAATGATAGTTTTCAAAACTTTCAATGAAGCGAGAGCACGAGAGCAGATATTTATATAAATGAAGTTGAAATATGATATTATGCACTATTTTTATCATACTCAGATATCTGAAAACAGAGGATGTAATCACTTGGAATTCACATTTGAAGCAAATTAACAAAATTAACTCACAGACATTCTCTGAACGACCTCAGACGCTCCAATATTTGATTTAATGTATTCCTATGAACTTGGCCTAGTTTCTTGGTTTATCTTTTTTTTTTAGAAACTAGAGTTAAATACAACAAATATTCATTCAATATGCAGATTCAACATCTAGCTGCTAGTCCTAAAGCACAATCAGTTAATGCTTTTAGACATAAACTAAAAAACAAAAATGATTTCAGTGCTATAGCTACTACATAATTTCACGATCTGAATAACAAATAACCTTAAGGAAGCAATTTTCAAAGATTTGAATAAAACTCCCAACTATTTGTATTTCAAGAAATTAATTGATTAATCTTACACCAAATATTTCTGTACTGACTCAATCTTCATAAACTTATATAAATGTAATTCGGAACAATAAATGATTTCATAGTATGTAGCATATACGAAGGGTTACTGACAAGAAAGCCTGCTTATTAAATAGTTTTAACTTTGTGTAATCCTTGTTATGAGGTGTACACCTTTATATATACCACTAACGTAGGAGTATCTAGAAGAGAGAAATATTTGTTAAAATGTTGCGTGAAAACCCCAATAATACTAGAGAGCTTATCGTAAATATTTGTTACAATTTTATGTCAAAACCCCAACAATACTAGAGAGCTTATCGTAAATATTTGTTACATTTTATGTCAAAACCCCAACAATACTAGAGAGATTATCGTAAATATTTGTTACAATTTTATGTCAAAACCCCAACAATACTAGAGAGCTTATCGTAAATATTTGTTACAATTTTATGTCAAAACCCCAACAATACTAGAGAGCTTATCGTAAATATTTGTTACAATTTATTTCAAAACCCCAATAATACTAGAAAGGTTATCGTAAATATTTGTTACAATTTATTTCAAAACCCCAACAATACTGGAGAGCTTATCGTAAATATTTGTTACAATTTATTTCAAAACCCCAACAATACTAGAGAGCTTATCGTAAATAGTTGTTACAATTTTGTGTCAAAACCTCAACAATACTAGAGAGCTTACCGTAAATATTTGTTACAATTTTATGTCAAAACCTCAACAATACTAGAGAGCTTATCGTAAATATTTGTTACAATTTTGTGTCAAAACCTCAACAATACTAGAGAGCTTATCGTAAATATTTGTTACAATTTTATGTCAAAACCCCAGCAATACTAGAGAGCTTATCGTACTTTTTGGCACTTTTCTGATTTAAAATTTAAAAAATCTACTAAAAATATTTTATAAAAATACTAAATGACTAATATATTATTTAAAATGTTATAGAAGAAAGAGTATGAAAATTAAACACAAATGTTAGAAAGAAACTTAACTTAGTACCATGTATAACTACCAAACACTCACTTGTTCAATAACATGATTTATTTAATCTAGTACTGCTGTAACCTAGTACCATGTATAACTACCAAACACTCACTTGTTCAATAACATGGTTTATTTAATCTAGTAGTGCTGTAACCTAGTAACATGTATAACTACCAAACACTCACTTGTTAAATAACATGATTTATTTAATCTAGTAGTGCTGTAACCTAGTACCATGTATAACTACCAAACACTCACTTGTTCAATAACATGATTTATTTAATCTTAATACTGCTGTAACCTAGTAACATGTATAACTACTAAACACTCACTTGTTCAATAACATGATTTATTTAATCTAATACTGCTGTAACCTAGTACCATGTATAACTACTAAACACTCACTTGTTCAATCAACATGTATGTTTTTATTTATAACTGCCATGATTTAGCGGTATGTACAGTTTCCGAGCACTCACTTGTTCAACAACATGTATGTTTTTATTTATAACTGCCATAATTTAGTGGCATGTACAGTTTCCGAACACTCACTTGTTCAACAACATGTATGTTTTTATTTATAACTGCTATAATTTAGTAGTATGTACAGTTTCCGAGCACTCACTTGTTCAACAACATAAATTGTATAATCTAGTTGCTGTCGTTGAAGAAGAGGGTGTAGATGGTAAAGCAAAATCATCAAATGTTCATGTCTGTCTCGAAAAGGAATGATTATAGCCACACGGTGTCGTGATTTGCAAGAAGCTGGACTCCAAGCACCACCTGGTTGAAGCTGGCTAGCAATCTTAAGAATGTCCTTTTCTGTTGGAACTGTAAGCGTTATATTCATTCTTCCAACTGTGAAAAAAAAACAGACTACAGTTTTTCTATCATTATACACTACATAACATTTTACACAGACAATACTACGACAGAAAATTAAAAATGGAACGATTTCCATGTTTAAAAACTTGTAAAATTCTGTAAACTTGAATTGCTTGTTTTGTTTGTAATTAAGCACAAAGCTACACAATGGGCTATCTGTGTTCTGCCCACCACGAGTATCGAAACCCGGATTCTAGTGTTGTAAGTCAGCAGACATACCGCTGTGCCACTGGGGGGCGTAATTCCTACACTATGTATATCTTTGTGCATTCATGAATATCTTTACAAAAATATATTTCGAAGATACAGTAAAATATAAGAAACAGAAACCAAAGAATGGTATATTTTTTACTTTCTGACCAGACTTGAAACGAATACTAAATATATGCAGCGTCCCCTCCTACGTTACTCGTTCAATCCTATATTATATTGTGCCTTTTGCTGAATAGAGTTGATGTTTAAGTTCAAAACTTATAACATTATTTTAGAAAGAAACAGATAGTAGAAAGCGTGTTACTAGAAATTATTATTATAATACAATTGACAATAACAGTTATTACAAATAGTTATAATACACAATGATTTATATACAAACATTTTACAAACTTACAAGCAATATAAAGTTTTTCTAGTCTGGAACTTCCTTGATACCTTATCGAGGGTTCACGATGATCGAGTTAATTTCGAGTGGACGTAGGTACAATTCGCTTAACAGGGAGCTAGCTAGCCCTGTAGTCTTCACTGTTCATACGACTATTAGAGATTGAGTTGTCTACTGATGAAGTTATATAATATATTCGTGAAAGTACTAATGTCTGATGGGAATACACTGAAGTTAAATGGTTTGTAATGTTCGAACTTTGTAAATGTTCCTGGTTAAATATCTGAAGTTTTCCGATTAATAAGCGCTATAACAATTACAGTTATAGTTTCCGAAGTTTATAGCACACTGACTATAGCAAACTAATAATAGATACTCCTTTTTTTGGCGCGTCGCGTTGGTTATATTTATAGACGTGTAGAGAGCTTCTCGAAAATTCAGTTTACGTAACAATACTAACATGTTACACTAGAGTTTACGTACACACCCATATATTGTTGATTTTTACACTCGAGAATCTTCTACAACTTTAGAGAATAGGCGGGAGTTTCGCAATACATATTTAACAGTATAAGTTATGTACATTTCTAAATATAAATTTAATATAAAGAAACATCGATATTAAAATAAATATATATAACAATAAATCCGTTACACACATTACCTAATTTATCGAACCGGTATGACATAATTTATGCTGACCACAAAACCCAAGTAGGACAAATACACATCTTAATGTTTCGTGCAAAGCAACTGTGTTATCGAACACACTGAAATACGCCTTGTGCTGAGTACACAACAGGAAAGCCGCGTCATCACAAATCTTTTGTTGTACTGCAGAATGCTTATACAGGGTGGGCCAAAAGTAGGGTTACAGTTACTCTATTATTTGTTTCTCCTTCATGCAAATCAAACCCCCATGTTATTTGTACAAGCAAAAATTCCCCAAAAAAGAACTGATATCTATTATATTTTTTGCATGTTTATAGCTTTCACATTTGAATACCTTGAGAGAACGAAAAGAATAATCTTTCGTATAATGCTTTCAGAAATTCAATCTTTTAGAATCACGTAGAATATTCATGAATATTAGAATGATCATGTCTAATATTATCTACTTAAAAAAATTATCCAATAGCGGGTTAAGACATTTAAAGATAAACGTTTCCGTCTGCTTCATTGTTGAATAAACGTAAAGACGTTTAAACACGTTAAGAGAACCTGAGTTCAGCATATCTGTTTACTGTGTCTGTGATCAATTGCCAAAACCACGAAAGAGAATCTTTATAATAAGTTATAACGATGAAGAGTAGATTACTCTGTGTATAAATTTTCTAGGATTCCCCCAATTGAAACAATAGTTGAACAAAGCTGTAAAAGTTATCCTTTCACAGAAAGTGTAAACCTTTAATAAACCGTTACTCGAAAACAGAAACATTTAACGAAGCTCTTAACATCAAATTAAAAAATACCGATAATGTAAGGGAGCTCGTGGTCTATAAAGAAACAACAATATCAGTTTATTTGTGTGGTTACTATTTGGTATGACTACCATGACCTGTTCTTCAGATCTTCTTCCAGAACACAACCGATCTGAAGATAAGTATGTTATTTTAAAACGATTTTGAAGCCAAATTTCACGTTATTGAAGTCATCAAGACTAACTTACTTTTTAACATGGATGATAATTACGTATCGGTTACTTATTGGTACTCCACTCCAAATGAATTGACAGAAAGTCTCTCTCCATGACACCACTGAGACTAACTTATTCTATAGTCCGATTTACATCTTCAAACTTAAGTAACCCCAGCTCCAAATAAACCGGCAAGAAACTTGACATGCATGTCGTCATCTAGATTAACTTACTACTATGTACATACAAATCTACATTCTGTTACGTACAGTTCCTTCGTTTCCAACGTATTTCTGAACAAGAAAGACGCCTGTATTTGAATATTTGTAGGCTCTTTCATTCTAGCTTTGTGACTACCATGACCTGGTGATTTGGGTGCAATCTGCTGGTTTCGGGTTCGAATCCCATCACCGAACACGTTCACTCCTTTAACCATAGGAACGTTATAATGGGACGATAAATCCCAGTCACACTATTCAATTAAAGTAGCTCAAAAGTGGACGGTTGGTGATTTTGACTAGCAATTTTCCCTCTTGTCTATCATTTGTTCTAATCCTTGCAAACTTCTTTCTCAGCTAACTCTCCAAATTCTAGTACTTAAAACTCCTTTATTTGCACTCAAAAATAGCACTGTTAAACTAGTGCAAATAACTCCTTACTCTTAAATGTGTGTTAAAGATGAATAATATCCACTTTCTAGTACTTACAACATTATCATATGAATAAAACAAAAAATTGTAATACTTACAATTCCTTCCCTTATAGCTTACGCCGATGCATGTATAACTTCGAAACTAATGCTTAAAACGCCTTCTTTTCCAACTTACAGTCCAACTCGAATGATAAGTGCGAATTAACAGAATAAAAATGAAATTCCACGCGTGTGACGTCGCGAACAGAAAAATTTCTGAAACCGACAGTCTTGAAGAAATTGTGCTGAAGTGGCTGAAATTTCTTTCCCAGGCTGTATTTATTAATACATGCTCTTTAAAATATCCTAAAACTGTTTGGTGTTATTCGATTACCACCAATTTATGCCAGTTCGTAAGCGACATCTGTCCATGTTTTCATACTGATACCTAAGACTTCTTGGATGCAGCATTAAATAATATATGTTGTAATAGAAGATCATTATTGACTCATAAATTGAACAAGTTTTGTTCCAGTGAGTTTCTTTTTCTTGGGGTTTCTTACATGTTATGTTTGTTCCAGCAGACACACAGTTGGATCGATGGTCTGGATGGAGCATACATATATATATCAGGTTTCTCGAAAACAGCTAAATGCATTTGGATGAAAGGTGGTAAACATTTAGACTATGACCAAACGTAGAAGTGATTATTTTTGGGAGGGTTAAGGTCAAAGATAAAGGTCACATCAGGGTCATGAAAATCCAAAATCAAAAACCATAGATTAATATACTCATACATAAAGATTGGACTCTATAGATATTTCCGAGTTGTTGTTGTTTTTTACCTGTACTCTTTATTTTCCTCAAAACTATTTTTTTACTAAACAGCAACCTAATGCCTCATTATTTCATTGATATATTTGAAACCTTGCAAATATTGGGTGATAAAAGTGTGTTTTGTAAAGAACAACTACAAAAAATAAGCTGATTCTATATCACTAGTTAAAGACAATAGGATGAAAACTGCATTGTTATAAAACAGAAAATGTGGTATTTCTTCTTCATACTGTTGACAAGATATGTTTGTTATACTCTCTCTTTCAAAACACATTCTGCAAATCAACTCAGAAAGATCATCAAACTCTTTGAATGGTGTGCTCATTACAACCCTTCTTACTTAACTAGGATTAATGTAGTAAACAGGCTTAACACAGAAAAGATACTAACGTTCAATTCTTCCTATTAAAAGATTTAACAAAGAACACATGTTAGTGTGTGTGTGTGTATTTTATCCTTCCTAATTATTCGGATTGTTCTACACGTGCAATGTATAACGGTTTATCACATTTTCTTTTCTATTGAAGAATATTTTTTTATTATGTCATAAAACCTTCGATAGCGTTTTGCTTTTACACGTAAGATGATGTGAGCTCCTTTTCACGTCCGAGTTTTTTGAAATCGCTTATCCGACCAATCGATACTGTAAGTTTTATTATGGTTAAGAACCTTCTTGTTAAGCCTACTTCAATAGTCCATTAGAATTAGTATAGATTACAAAAGGCTTTATTACTAAGAGCATTTGATCATCATTCTTTCTTGAGTTTTAATCCTTAGACAACAAACATACTTCTCAAACTTTAGTCTTCGTTAGAATAGTTTCTCTGAATGCCATATAAAAACCTGTTTTCTTTTACTTATCTTCGCACTTAACGTTAAACACGGCGAAAGAAAACAAAATAATGTGTATTTTAGTAACGCTGGAAAATCATTTGTGAAAAGACCCCGTTAAATCTTTTGTCAACCAAACAACCCTTTTTATACGATAAATTAAGAGCTAGTTTCGTACATTAAAAGAGTAACAATGAGCGGGAGGATTAGCTGAGAAAGCTTAAGGGATAACATAGAGAATTTGTAGATTTTTCTTCTTTTTTTCTCACCATCGTGTTATCTATGTTAGTTTTACAGATGAAGAAGTTGAAAAGTACGCAATTATATAGTTTCTTCTGTGTTGAATAAGTGGTTTGTGTATATGTTTGGCTACATCGTCTCAGAGCATATAATACAGAGAGTTTGCTAATCTCTTACTAGTGTTTAATTTAGTAAAATGAATTGCGTGAATAAATTTGAAACTCATGAGCAGAATACATTCCAAATGAACAGAGAACACAAAAAACGTTCTGAAGTATTTTGTTAGAAATGATTGTTCTTGTCCAACATTTTAGCTTCTCTTGAAGAATACTTTTATTATTATTACATTTCATCCAGAACCTCAGTAGGCTTTATCGTAAGTTGTATTAGCCTTAATTGGAAATTAGAAGTCTCCATGTGGTTCTTATAAGATTATTTAACTTATTTATTTTACTTTCCATTGGATCATTTGTGATTCATAAAATAACAATTAAATCCAGAATAATTACCTTTATGAGAACGTGAATTAGGTGGAACATGGTTAGACTATCAGTATAAATATGATTAGCATTAGGTAATTTGATTGAAATTCATGTGTTAGGCCAATCCCAATAGAAATACTACAGCGATATAACCAATTTTCTCTAATTCAATGCTTTGTATATATATATATAAGTAAACAGTTCTAATACTATAAATTATGCATAAATTGTACATAAGCGATCAAAGCACCACTATTTAACAATGATGGAAGTTAGTTTAAAACCAAACCTAAGTTGTATATTATGAGATTCTAATCTAACAAAGGAAATATTTTGTCCGTTGCCAATCCTTGTCGTTATTTATTAGTTCATAAAGGAAACTGTCTGTGGTCATAGCAACTAAAATCTTTGGAGAGTCTCCATCTATCAGATATGATCCACACGCATATATCAAACTAAGTAACTGCTATGGAAGATGAAATTATGGGTTAGGACTTGCGTGCTTTGACCCACAACGTCTCAACTCCTATTGCCTTTCGCTGTCTGTAGTCAGTTGAGGGAATGCAATCACCCCTAATACTTCGACATAAAAAGCTGTTGTTAAAATAACCTTGTAGTAGAAATAAACCGTCTTATATTTCTACATTTGCATGACCTCCAAACTCTACCCTTTAATCAATTGTTACAAAATGATGGTAATTGGAACTATAAACCCTTACCTTAATTATTCGGTAATAATTAATTACACACCCCACCTCCTCCCTTGACAAAACTTATTCAAGTATATTCCGACTAATCTGAGACAAGTCCTGCTACCTGAAGTTGGCCTTTCCGTCCCGATATACTAAACAAATTCCTAAATAATATCTTAAAACTAGCTATTTACAAACTCAGGAAGACCTTGATTAACCAGCGTCTTCTTGATATTTCAAAACGGTATTTATTTCATTTATATAAAAAAATATACTCTTAACATGCTGCAATATTTATAATAACAATGTGTATTTATTGTTTTCCAATCGTTATATCTATGATTTTTAATATATTTGCCAGTAATTAGACGTTAGCTATAAAAGAATTACTGTTATTACAAATAGTCAAATATTCTTAACTGTGAGATGACTATTTTCTTGCGGGTCGCGGGTTCGAATTCCCGTCACACCAAACATGCTCGCCTTTTTAGTCGTGGGGGCGTTAAAAATGTGACGGTCAATACCACTATTCGTTGGTAAAAGGGTAGCCCAAGAGTTGGCGGTGGGTGGTGATAACTAGCTGCCTTCCCTCTAGTCTTACACTGCTAAGTTAGGGACGGCTAGCGCAGATAGCCCTCGGGTAGCTTTGCGCGAATTTTCAAAACAAACAAACAAACAGATTATTCCCTTTACTAGGATATGCCAGACCAAACTAGTTGGGGTAAGTAGACCAAGGATGAGAAAACTAAAATCTCTTCCTTTATCAAAAATGGTCAACTGCATTCTGCCTTCCACGAAAACAATATCTAAATCTAAATAAGGGGCATAAAACTCTATTATATTTTATTGAGTGATGTTCTCTGACATAACGTGTTATTGCAGATGGATCGGTATTACAGAGTCTTGTATGTCTATATGCTCCTGAATTCAAACGTTTGTTGATATTTTTGTTTCTTTAATGTATTGGAGACCTTATTCATTACGGATGTTGTAAATGGGTTTTTTGCCGTAATCTGTAATCGTATTGTGTTGTGGTTTTTTTAAATACTGTTCGGGCTTTATATTTGCATATCATCTGTGTGCTTTGAAAGAAACCTTTGACGTAGGGGAATGAGGCTTATGTGTAATTTTCATCCCCCTTATTCTTGGCGTTGATATATTATATTTCCTTCCTTATCAATTGTTCAGGATACCTAATGTCCAGGAGCGTTGCAGTGACGTGTTCTCCCTCCCACCCATCATTTCCATTCTTTTTAGCATAACGTGGATATTAGGCAGTTTATGACACTTGTCATTATAACGTTATGATCGTTTGATCTGAATCTGTGGATTTTCTAGAAACTCTAGTGATATGTTAGTTATGTGTGTTAGTAACCATCGCGTTTAGAACGGTAGTCTATTTTTTTTTTTTCTAATTCGTAGAGAGGCATGCTTTTTTTCTATTGTTTATTTTTCAATCAACCGCCTTCCCTGAGTTTGAACAACTGAACGGAGAGAAGGCATCCGGTTACCAGCACATTATCACCCACCATCCACTATAAGGGATTGACTGTCATTCTTGAAATGCACCCATAGCTTAAAGTGTATGGAACACATTGTGATATCGCACAGCTCGAATCCAGCTCGCCAGTCCTGAAATCCAGATCTCTACCAAGTTCAGCCCGCGTCCCTACATTTTACCCATTTCCATCTATTTCCTTTTATATATGTTGTCTCATTTATTTCCTTTGGATTTTATATGTGTTGCTTAAAAAAACTATCATTTTCTTACTCGTTCCTCGCTTGCTTAGTGAAAAGCTTTTGTTTGTAGTTAAGCACAAAGCTACACAATGGGCTACCTGTACTCTGCCTACCACGGATGTCAAAACCCGGTTTCTAGTGTTGTAAGTCCGCAGACATACCACTGTGCCACTGGGGGGGGGGGGGGGGGCATACAATGTGACTAGAAAACGTTTAGAAGTATATCATTGTAAATGTTGAGTTCCACCATTGTAATGTGATGACATCAAGTCAAGATGAAACACAGACCATGTAAAAAAAAACAATCTTAAAATTGAATGGCAATCTACCATATACAGATGCACAAATAATTATAAAATCATGTATAGCACAAAGTTAACTTCTAAATAATAAAATCTATGTACCATCCGTTGATGATAACATTTGATAAATACAAGCAATGACATCATCTGAAGGGTTAGTACAGATAAAACACCTTTTTCACACACACACACCCTCATTAAACTTTTGTGGAATAACCCTAACAAAAATTGCATACAAAAATGACTTAACAAAAACTAGATAAAAAGAAAATAAACAATCATGATTAAAGATAATAATATCATTTCTATATTCAGTAAATTTTAAATTGTTATGGGAACCAGCAGAAAACATTAAAGTAAGATTCATCTTCTACCTCATCTTGACTTAAAAAGATTTCATTTGCCCCTAATAAACTCCATATTCATTGCACAAAATGTCCGTGTATGACCCCATCTCGGACATACTCACATTTTTTATATCTTAAAGTTCTATTTACAGTGGCGACTTAGAGTCAAGTTCAAACAGACTATGTAAAAATCAACCATATTACTGATTATCAATGTACTATATCAAGCTCCGCAACAAACTGTATAAAATCATGCATAACACAGATTTACATAACAATTAACCGTATCCTCAGAAATATCTCTTCACGTTAACATTTGTAACCTGTAGACAAGTGGAAGTGCTAACTTCAGACAATACAATGTAGGTGGGAGAGATGTTGAAAGGCACTTTTTCACCCAAACATCCACCCATATTGTTTTTACTGCAAAAACCCTAAACATTATATGTAACACGCATGCAAGTGTAAACAATAACAAGCGAAAGAGAAAAACGAAGAATCGTGACTAGCATACTAATATCCCTTCTGCAAACAATGCATTTAAAACTGGCGTAGAAAGTAGGAAAAAGCACACAAAAAAGAAATAAATCATGATGTTATCACTTCTGACATTGTATTTACCAAAGATACAATAATAATTGTCTTAATGTCGAATGTAAAATTTAGCTATTACTCTCGTATCAAAGTGATAATTATTCCTTGGTAGAAATTTGACAAGTAAATAATAATATTTTGAAACATTTCTCTTGAAACAGCCCTCACCAAGAGCAGATACACGTATAAAAAGTTTTCCTTCATATTTTTCAATTCTAAATTTATAGAACTAAGAACATTAAGATTTCTCTTATCCAAACTAACTTTTCCCTGTTATCTTTTAGTCTCATTATGATGTTTTGTACAAAAGTGAGGCACTTCAACCATTGTTTTAGGCAGGCAAGAGTAAACATATACATATATCCAACTAATTGACATTAGGCTTCAAAGAAAGTGTCACGCTAAAACTCACTAATACTATTCACAACAACACCAAATGCGCGGTTATCCATAGATAGAATTGTTTTGTTTAACAGCTATTCTTAACGAGCTTTCTAAGTTACTCTCTAAGTCCAAACAAAATATTTTCTTTTGTTTCTTCTTAAATAGGATGAGCAATCTAGTGATTGCAGTACAGACATCTGTATCTGAAAGAAATAAAATTGTTATAAGCAAAGTTTTTTTTCACCAACTTTTGCAAAGCAAAAGTCACTTTTACAAAGATATTACGTTAACTAAAATATGATAGGATATAAAAGCTTTATCACATCAAATAAACCATGATAAACAAAGCAATTTTATTTTTAGTTCTCTGGTTTTATTTCAGTACAAAAGTCATTGCGCAAGCTTGACCTAGTTCTATGAATGTGTACTTTTGTCACTAAGCTTAAAATCTAAGACAATGATTCTTAAATGATCCACAGTAAAACTGTATTTTATTGTAACAAAACATTATAATCATCTGCTTTTTTCAATCCAAACGTTTAACTGTCTCACTCCTGAACTGACCTACCAATTTCAATTAGACTTTTATACTACTGAAATTTTATATATATAACCAACACTTTCCCTTTTTGGACCAGAAGCTGTTCCATCACTTTGTTTAAGGAATTAACGTACTTCAACTGTTAATATAGTGCATTATAGCAAAACGAGGTTGAATGTTTATGATATTACTAAAACAAATATCATGAATTAGGCCTATAGGCTATATGCCTAAGACTACAACTGGACACGTAGGCCTATACAGGTAGTAGCAGCACTATTTATAGAATTTAAATAAGATCGGCTCAAATAATCCTACAAACACTTTTCATGGAAATATTGTGAATACATTTTAGCATCTAAAACTATGATTAGCAAAACTTACCAAACATTCAAGCTATTTATGTGATGCATCCAACGATGATACTGTTCAATGATCTGTGTTTTCACGGAATTTGCTTGAAATGGCGCAGAAATTTCATAAGCTGTGCTAACTAAGCATTAGATTTAGGGCGAACGGTTGATAGAAGCCACTTCAGCAATGAAAAACGGTACGAAAAACATGTTGAATTTCTTTGTATATCCTTTGCTTACTCTTTCTCCTTTATCACATACAGTTGGTATTTATTGTACAAGGATACCTACTACTGGCACAGACGGTTGGTTACGTAAAACGTGGCAGGGTACTCAATATGGAAAAGATTTATTAAGTTTGGTATGTTGAACTTTGATAAGAATCGGACAGGTGTGTTTCCAAGGAGCGTGACGTCACACTTTCATAGTCTGATCAGTTTAATCATTAGGCAGAAAAGCGGACAGGTAGTTGACTACACTGATGCTAAGTTTTACTAAGCAAAATAATCAACTTGACTAGATATTTTTTCAGTGTAGTTTATTTCATTCTTTCTTTTCAAATATTTTTCCCTTTGCCTTCTCCTCTACTCTTTCTTTTCTAGTTTTATTTTCTGTCTATCCTTCTCCATTTTTAATACATCTTACCCTAGTTTTCCTTACGTTTTATTTTCTGTCTATCCTTCTCCATTTTTAATACATCTTACCCTAGTTTTCCCCTACTTTTTATTTTCTAGTTTTATTTTCTGTGTCTATCCTTCTCCATTTTTAATACATCTTACCCTAGTTTTCCTTACGTTTTATTTCTAGTTTATTTTCTATGTCTATCCTTCTCCATTTTTAATACATCTTACCCTAGTTTTCCCCTACTTTTTATTTTCTAGTTTTATTTTCTGTGTCTATCCTTCTCCATTTTTAATACATCTTACCCTAGTTTTCCTTACGTTTTATTTTCTAGTTTTATTTTCTATGTCTATCCTTCTCCATTTTTAATATATCTTACCCTAGTTTTCTTACCCTTGTGTTGACTAAAACGTCATTCTGATTATCTAGTTATTTGGTGAACGCACTGATTAATAATCAAATCGATGAATTAAGGGATAATTAAATACTCCACGTAATTAATATTATCTTTATATCAAAGGAACTTTTTCTTTGTTTGAATCTGGCACAAAACCTTCCGAAACAGATATCAACCTATACGGCATTAAAATATCACATAAAGCATGTACAGATGGTTACTTATCATACACGTGGGATTTGTTACGTAAAACGTGACGTGGTACCCAATTTGGAAGATATTTATTAAGTTTGAAATGTTGAGGTTTGATTAATTAATTTTGAAGTTAGAGGATTTTTCCTTGAGAAGAGAAAAGTAACCTGACGATAGCGAGAAACTTCTTTCAAAAACCTGCTCATTGCTTCTAAAATGTCTCCCGGTGGAACAGCGGTAAGTTAACGGACTTATAATGCTAAAATCCGGGGTTCGATTCCCCGCTGTGAACACAGCAGATAACCCAATGTGGTTTTTCTATACTAACAATGCTTCTAAAACTATATGTGACTGAAAGTTTGTGAAAACTTACTACAACAATGTTATCACTATATCCACCATTTCTATATTTTAATTCACGCATCTGCTTGAACAGGGTTTTCATTCTAAATTTTTGCTACTGGGTTTTGTTTGAACAACAGCAGCACAGAGAGTTACAATATCCCGTACTCTGATTACGAAACACTAGTTGTCACTAGTGCAAGTAGAAGTTTGCTGCAAACAAAGAGAGCTTTGACAATCGAGATTTTTTATTGATAAGCTTTAACACTAGAATTTCTGATGAATCATTTTTTTGTTGTTGCTGTTTAGTACAGAGCTCTCGTTATCATATAAAATATCAACGTAATGTATTGATAAAAATACAACAGAAATTACTGATTTTCAACACATGTACATTGTATTTCACTTCTAAGAAGATTTCAAAAGCAAACAGAACAAAAAAGTAAAATTAAAACTCTCGATTGAAGTAGGGACGGACAGACTAAAATAAGTAAGAAGAGATAATAGTTAAAAATATAAAAGAAGAAACAGACAAATTAATAGACAAAAAGCAAATTATAGCTAGTTGTCTGAAAAGGAAATGGTAGAATAGAAAGATGAAAGAAACAGACATATGGGAAAATTCAAAGACAACACAACGACAAAAATAATGAAATGAGAGAATGAAAACCCTTTTTCTTCAGTCGTTACTTTCAGAAATATTTGTTACCTTCGGGTGTATTAAAAATTTCAAAGATATTTAACACTAATGGTGGATAAGTTTCTAAAATTAGATTTTCACGTCGGTATCATTCTGGGGTTAAGCAGAACGGAAAAAAATGGTGTATAACTGATTTGTTTGTTTCATTGAATTTCACACAAAGCTAATTGAAGGCTATCTGTGCTAGCCATCCCTAATTTTGAAGTGGTAGAATAGAGGGAAAGGAGCTCTTCAACACCATCCACCGCCAACTCTTGGGATGTACTTGTAAGACCAAATAGTGGAATTGGACGGTCACGTTTATAACACATCCATGGTCTCAAAGTTCTAAGCGCGTTTTTTTATTTCGGCAGTAACAGAGTGATTAATTACCATTTCGTATTTTAAAAATACCCAGGATTCAGTCAGTACTGATACCTATGATCATCTTCTGTTCGACAAGAACAGTAATCATGTTTTAGTTGACGGTCAAATAGTTAATTTCTATCTAATACTTTCATTATTGTGTACATAAGAAGCTGCATTTTCCACAAATAATGGGTCTTGATAAGAACGAGAGAGAACTTCATATCTAAGTTAAAGTCCATATTTTCGGTTGTTCTGAGTTGGATTTTATTGTTTATTTGTTCTTACGTGTTATTTTTCGATAACTCGATTTCGGTTTGAACAATGAATGACCTAGAAAACTGACTAATATGCAATACACGCACCATGTCTCGGTAACAATGTACTTATTCTTTAGTTTATTTTATCAGTTAACAAGTGAGGGCTTAATACCCAAAATAAAATTACGATAAAATTTGGGAACCGCACACAAAAAGTTTGCATATAGGTTAAAATATGTGTCTTAAAAATCGACATTACACAACAGAAGGCTACTAAATAACAAAAAAACAAACCTGACGTGCAAAAAACTGTACATTTAAAAAAAATCACTAATTTTTAGCGGGAAAGTTGTTCTTCAGGGTTAAAACGAAAACCATTAATAAAATGATATATCTAATTTCTTATCGAAATCACAGTTTCTCTTAATTTTCTTTCAGCTTAATATTTTCGAAGTTATATTATTTATACCAAAAAATAAACAGATTGTTCAAAAATCCTTTCCAAATATTCACTATTTTTTCACGGACTCCGACTTATTATTACACTCCATTCTTTATTGTTTTATCTCTCTAATTATTTAATAATGTTGGATCTTTTAAAGTACAACTACAAGGTACAAAGGAAACACGTTGTTTTATGTCTTTTTATTTATATTTCTTAACGAACAACACATATAAGTGAGGTAAGAACTTGCTTCAAACTTGTTGCTTTAAACTGATTTAATTTAAAGTCTCGCAGGGATATTTCCGACGAAACGGGATCTTAAAATCCTAGTAAAGTGATAGAAAATCTTACTAGCTGGTGTATGTTGAATGATCTTCTGGACTCATATGAGTTAACAAGTAGTAATGAACTAGTACACGATTAATGACTCCTTAAGCTGTGCGAATGGACATTATATCACACGAACTCGTTAAAATAACAGAATCATTTTTTAAGCTAATGAAAATTTTTTTGACAAACTCGTGTGTGGTACTTACTGGTCTCCTGAAGCCATGTGAAGTAATATGTGGTATATGGAAACATTCTGACGGTAATAAGGACTCTAATACAATAATGCAGCAAGCCCTATAGGCAAAAAGATTAAGAAAGACTATTTTTATACTTAGGACAATTTTTTTTTTATTATTCCTGTAAACTCCCAGTGGAGCATAGGGCCGCGACAACACCTCACCAACGGAAAGTTGTTGTTGCAGTTACTTGTAGCAGGTTGGTTTTTACGGGGTGGAGTTGCTAGCACCACGCCCAACCTCCTCCTTTCTCATCCTGGACTTGAGACCAGACAAAGGAGGAGGTTGGCATGTTTGGTGTGACGGGGATTCGAACCCGCGACCCTCAGATTACGAGTCGAGCGCCCTAACCACCTGGCCATGCCGGGCCTACTTAGGACAATTAAAGCCGTCTATATATCAAACTATGACTTCTTAACATATCCACAAAGCAAATTCTCGGAACATTTTTTGGATGCCCACAATTAATAATGAATTATAAATGAACAGTCACTCAGTGAGTACCTGAAAGCTACGAACAGGTGGTGGTATCAGGAGATGGCGTCAAACTAATTCCATCATAATTTCCTGTAGCGCAGCGAAACTGTGATCGTTTAAGTACTAAGTAAACCTTTGTAGGAATAAAATTATCCAGACTAATTGAACAAACGGTAAACATACTATGTGGTAACTACAAGTAAGAAGCATATTAATAATAAACATGTTATACGGATATGTGATTAATTAAATTTGGGACAGACACACCTTCATACTACTGATATGATTTTACTGCAAGCTTTATTTCCCTAAAATATATCAATTTTCACACTTTAAAAATATCTTCTGATGCCAACTTCCTTTTTGTAACAATTCATTGAAAGAATGTAATTTTAAGTAGAATAAGTAGGTGTTTTAGCGAGTAGGTGTTTTAGTAGTTTTCCTAATGTTTTATAGGATTTCATACCAAAACAATGTTCCCGTTAACAAATATATTTTTAATTAAGTTTTGACAAAAGATACAAATAACGTTTTTGATTTTTACGCTACTTACAACGAAACATATGTATTCGATACTTCTGAAAGTAATTGTTAATAGTATTTCATAATTTGAATACTTTTTCGAAAAGCCTTGTATATGAAATATAAGAAAAATATCACTCTTCTGAATAATAATATTTAAGATTTAAATATTTTTTGTAAGTACATTGTTTACTCAAGGTATATTGCAATATAGTAAAGCACGTGTTCATCAGAATCAAAATTTGAGCTTTAAATCTTCTAAGTCTTTAGATTATGTCTTGCTCAATTCACGTATCAAGTTATCGACACTTAATATTTTCCCGCGAATCAGTTAAAAAAATAGAATCCACGCGCGGTTTATAACTATTACGAATGCTGTTGAATTTTTACATTGATATCAACAAAACCACTGCAGCGTGTGATCCTAAGCTTTAGATCGCCATAAGGTGTGTGTGTGTGTGTGTTATTGGACCAGTGTTACCACTCGAATAAACCTGCTGATCTCGCAAAAGAAGAAATAGCCTGTAAATGTCAGATGTGTTGTTTGCGAGTAATAAAATTTCTTACAAAGTTTTTATTCTCAACCTTCCAGCTCTCTGCTCTAGATTCACTGATTGATCGCTGCGGCAGTGTTATAGGTAACTGGACGTTTTTAGGACGTCAATTTGTGATTCGCTGGACCGAAAACAGGCGCCGAAACATGTTCGTTCTTTCGACTGTGAGGACGTTGTAATGTGAATAATGTGACGGTCGATCACACAATGCGTTGGTAAAAGAGTAGTCAAAGAATTAGTGGTAGGTGCTACTGGCCAGTTGCCTTTTCCTCTAACCTGCAGTATAAAACGATAGGGAAGACTATCGATAGCCTCAGTAATTTGATCATAAACCAAATCAAATAAACAAACTGATGATGAATGAATTCGAGGCTCCTCTCTCATCTTATGCACTACTAACATTATATTATCTTAACAACCATGCTTTTATATTCATTCAGTTTCATCTGAATAACTCCAGGAATATTTTTATTAATGTATTTGGCGAACCCTAAGGGTAGAATTTTTTTTAGGGTTTTAAACACTTTAAAGTTGCTTAGCTTTCTTTGAGAAAGGAATGACATTTCTATGTTATATTTTTATACGCCTTGATAAATCGGCTTGCCAAAGTGTTGACATTAAAATATATATATATCTTGATGGAAAGGGATTTCAATGAACTTTCTTGTTGTTGCTCATCTTTCCAGACAGATTACATATTAAAAGTGAGGACTCTTTGGCATTAAAAGACAAACAAAGTCGATAAGACATCGTAACAAAGCCTTATGTATAAAATGTCCATGCATCATAGTTTTTGGATTTACTTCAACCTTACCTGCTTTCAGCTCTCTTCTTAAAGTCATGTACATTTTGACAAGACACTGTAAAGGTTATTTTCAAACTAAAGTTCTTCTGGAAAATACCGGTATGCTAGGCGATTTAAAAAGCATATCTTACCTATATCAGAAGGCACTTCCGAACACAATACTGTGCCATGTTTTGAAAAATTAAAATGCTTCCGAGGTTGGCTATTCTGATAGTTTTTCTTTCGTGAGTGGCCTACCACTTTGTCAGATTTTAAGGAAGCAGCTTGTGTAGACGTTTTATCCATCCACGTTTCGTTTCTGCTCATTCTGATGACATGCTTAACAGAATTATTTTCATTCACTAATCTTTTTACTTTTATTTTTTTTGTCCTTATTCGACTACTTTTGTGAGAGGATATTACGTTCACAATCTGTCGCAACCGAGCCGAATGTTCTATTCCGTCTAGTAACGTATTATTATCGACGGACGGAGCCTTATTATCCAGGGCAGTGGCTGTTCTCAGCGGTTTCTTCAGCTTCTGAAATGTAAGATTGGTCTCTGGCTTATCAACACCAAATTTTTTAATTTGGGGATTAACAACTGTGGAAGGAATTACTAAAACACTCTGCTGTGGTGGTACGTACTGTGAGCGTCTGTACACGTGTATAACTGTAATCTGAAGTAATGTTACAATAATCAGACAAAAGACGAAAAGAATAACTAGAATTGAAGGCATCAGTCGCAACGCACGCTTTATGAATCGTCTCAGAAGCGGCCGCACCTTCGGAACAAATACCCTTTTGAGCTGCATTAACATTACTTTAAATTCTAATATAAAGATTCTCTTATCAAACTCAATTCACGAGTTGATGTAACGTAATAAAGGCACGAAGATATACGTCAAAGAAACGGAAAGAAAATAGCTTCTTGTCTTCCTGTCCACATAACCGTGTAGTTACGATTGGAACTTCTCGAACATTATGGAGCCATATATCGACCAATAGGTTGTCATGGTAACAAACATCCCCCTACGCTTTACATTAAACTGAAGGATGTTGGAACAGCCGTGCAACGCGTGAAAAGCGCGAAGGTCTTCTGAAAATGTCTGGCTACTTTACCGATAAAACGTATCTTAATTCTAATTATATATAACAAACATATGAGTAAAGAATCACGGGACTTTTACAGTGTCCTCTCGTGGGCAAAATTCAAAGTAGAATTTTACATTTGCTTACAATATAAAAAGTGATTATTAAAGAAAACAAACATATTTAAAATAATTATACCTTAAAAACTACTTATTTTAAGGAAACAAAATTTTAGCAAAGGTACTTTCAGATTCACAAATTTTATTCAGAAAAAATGTGGATAAAGTACAGTGGTTTTCCAAAGTATGTGATACTGCATATCTATATTGCTTTACTTGCAAATTAGCGTTGATTTAATTTTCATTCTTTCAACAATACGATTTTGGTTGTTTGTTTAAACTATATTTCATTATGCAGGATACTTCGAAAAACAATGAACATTATGCAGAACAGATTAGGAATTCAGTATCTTCATTTAGGGTAGACTTAATAAAACTGATTGAAATTGAAAAAGTATATAAAAAACACCTTATGTGACAGTTTTTGAAAAACCGCCTACCATGTTCAAACTTTCTTGATTAAAATGTATTATTGATTTCAATGTAACTTTGGTGAAATTTACTTTCTCTAGTACAAGTAGTTTACAAAATATAACCATTTGAAATATGGGGTGTTCTTTAAGCCTATAGGAAACATAATTAAATTGAGCATTATTAATTTTTTAATGTTTGAAAATAATACATAGTTGGCGCTTTTTTGTGACACCGCCAAAGCTGAAAGGGCTTAGTCTTCGCTAATTTTGAAATGATAAACTAGAGGGATGAAGGCAGCTAACTAGTAAACAATAACCATTGATAACTCTTGGAACATTCTAATCGAATAATGAGGTTTCATTCTCATTCTTACAATATATAAACAGTCGTAAAGTGCGAGTTTACGGCAGCGAGACGCGGACTAGACTCTCGGTTTAGTTTCTTTATAAGTGCAATATTTTTTATGTACCTTATGAGAGATAGTGATATTTTCGACCTGAGCGCTGCTTTATGTACAGGTGATATATATGTTCCTAAGTACGAGTTACAGGAAAGGTAACCACTCAGTAGCACCCACCACCTCAGGAGATGTGACTGGTTTTGAATAATAATGGAATTGACTGTCACTCCTATAACGCACTCATAAATGAACCTGTGAAGCATGTTTAGCGGCATCAAGAATTGAACCTTTAGCCTACGGTCCGCAGCCCAGCATGGTAATCACTAAATAGAGCTCGTCCCTACGTTATCAAGACATGAAATTAATAGTTTACCAATAAAATATACTGTTAAGAAAAATCAAATGTCAATTTGGAATATAGAAATCATCAATCATGATAATACTAAATGATTTCGAAAACTTGTCTTTATTAAAGTATTTTGTTATATGATTTATCTTTCACACTTGATTATATTCATTATCTAAGCTTCTTTTAGTGTTTATTTATTGTTAATTTTTACAATTTTCCTCAAAACCATTCAAGAAAATGAAAAACAGGACAACTCCAATCAATGTTCACATAAAACTGATCAGCAGAAACAAATATTAGGATTTATACATAGGTGTCGCATGCAAAATGTGTGTATATGTGAAGGACAAAATCAGAAGTAAAGCAAGCTTGTCAGAATTGCGTCTGTCGAAAACAGTTTGAGCTTAGTACGATGTAGTGGGACCAAGATGCAACAGAAATCAGAAGAAAAAAACACGAGATAGATTAATATGTAAATAAACAGTTTAGTAACCAACATAACTAATCTTCAATTTTTACCTTAAGCTGATCTTTTTCCAATTATCAAATTTTAGAACCGTTGTCTGTTTACAGTGAGTCTTTATTGTAGACCAAACACTGAATTAAAGTTGAGGAATTCATAAACCTATCAAGTTTATCGGAGGGAGCAAAGTGGGTCATGTTCCCCTGGGGATTTCTTACGGATGCATAGATTTATTTTGATAAACTTTACTTGGAGAAGATTGTTCATTCTTGATAATTATCAGTATGATCGTAATAATAATATTATCGGTTCGTGAAAAAAAGTGCAGGGTAAAGTAATTAACATCATTAGTCTTAACACCTTTGTTGTATTATAATCTGAAGTGACAAAAATATGAACTTCTTTGTAAACGTATGAAGGATACGTTTGTTTGTTTGTAGTAAAGTACAAAGCTACACAATTGGCAATCAATGCTGTGCCCACCACGGGTATCGAAATCCGATTTTTAGTATTATAAGTCCGCAGACTTTACGCTACGCCACTAGGTGGCTGCACGATACGATAACGGATATTTCAAGATTCAGTATCTTATTGTATCGTATCGAAATGGTGAAACTAGCAACTTCGTCACTGATACGTGCAGGAAACAGTGACTGATATTCCAAGTTTGAACGTTGTATTATATATTTCTAAACGGAGAGGAATATAAATTTTATCATGAATACACGGAGTATAGCTGATACGCCAAGCATCAGTATTTTATTAAGTCATATCATATCTGAATGAACGAATGTTCCAAGTCTTACCAGTTGTGTTATATCGTATCTAAATGGACGAAAATAGGCGATTCTCAGTGGGTACGTGCAAGGTGCAGATAATTGGTAACTCGTCAGTTGTGTCGTAAAATATTCAGAAAACTTTTCAAAACAACCAAATAAAAGGATCATATTGCGGGCAAATTTGCTTAACAAGCATGAAATACTTTTTTTAATCACCTTGTGACTGATATTTGAAGTTTTCCAATTTTCATTTAGTTAAATTTGCATGTATTAAAAATATAAAACGTTATCAAATTATAAGACAACAATGAAATTTGCAACAACAAAAAAGAAGAAGTAGAAATCCGTGATTTCTGTATCAGTATAAATTACATTCCAATATATTCCTTTGAAGCAGATTATGTATTTCTGATATTACAGGTTATTTATTGGCTTTATATTTCAATCGCCAACAAACAATTTAATTTGCTTTGTTTTTAAATGCCCAAAATCAAAACACAAGTTTTAATTGATTTTGATTTGCTCAACAAAGACCGTTCTGTGAGGTATCTGTAGTTAGAAATTAACGTCTTGTGTCAACTCAGCAACACACACACACACACACACATCCTATATAATATATTGTGCCGTGTATGATTTATCTATAAAAGATAACAGAAGTACGTGCATGGAAAAAGGAAAAAAGATATGGACCTTTAAGTTTTGTGTTCATTGCTTGCTATTTTTTTCGAGTTTTTAATCCATCGTGGTACACGTTTTATTTGCTCAAGATAATTATTTTGTTCCATACGGCGTTCTTTGAAAAGTAATCAAATAACGTAAGCGGGTACATATATATGTCAAGTACGTTTAAAGTAAATTAAAAAACTTCAGTTACTTACTTGATGCTAGAGGGCTCTATCTAATCATTTTTTAAGTCACATTCATGATCCGTATTCAAAAACCAATGCTTTAATAACAAATTTATAATTTAATTTATACAAGCGATTCAAATATCATAGTTTAGGTACGGTTGCAATATACATTGTTACATATGACAATTTCTAAT
This sequence comes from Limulus polyphemus, assembly GCF_000517525.1. Classification (NCBI taxonomy): domain Eukaryota; kingdom Metazoa; phylum Arthropoda; class Merostomata; order Xiphosura; family Limulidae; genus Limulus; species Limulus polyphemus. Next base: position 799,260 of record NW_013665724.1, on the reverse strand, counting down.
AGCGTAAAACTGAGTTAAATTGTAATTTAGATTTAGCAGTTAAATATTTGCCTAATATATCTCCAATTTATGATATTTGCCAACAAGATTGATACACACAGTTTTATTTTTTAATACAAATATGTTTTAACATACAAACAATAATCAAATTTACAATAACAGTTATTGTAACAGTTAGAAATGGTTATTACGAACAATGATTTATATACAAAAGTTTCACAAACTTACGAGCAATATAAAGTATTATTTCTAGTCTGGAACTACCCTGATATCTTATCGAGGGTTGATGATGAGCGAGTTAATTTCGAGTTGACGTTGGTATAATTCACTTAACAGGGAGCTAGCTACCCCTGTAGTTCTCGCTCATCACACGCCGATTACAGGTCGAGTTTCCACCGATAACATTAGGTAATGTTTTCGTAAAAGTACCAATGTCCAATGTGAATCCACTGAAGTTAAATGGTTTGTAATGTTCGAAATTTATAAACGTTTCTGGTCAAATATCTGAAGTTTCCCGATTACTAAGCGTTAATCACAGTTATGGCTTACGAAGTTTATAGTACACCAATTACAACAACCCGATAATATATACTGTTTTTAGGCGAGGCGCGTTGGTTATATTTATAGGCGTGTGGTGAGTTTCTCGAAAATTTAGATTACGTAACAATACAAACCTACACTGGCATTTACGTACACACATATATTGTTGATTCTTTCACTC
>NW_013665724.1:779695-798529 GCF_000517525.1 Limulus polyphemus | reverse complement strand
ATAAATTTAATTTAAACAAACATCGATATTAAAATAAATATAGAATTATAAATCCGTCACAACATTAATATATATATGAGACACTTAAAATTAATGACTAATAGTGTTAATCATGTTTATGAATTTTTACTTGGTAGTTGCCAGATATCCGGTCAAACCATTGATCATACTATTTAAAACAAGTTTTAATCGCAATGATAAGAAAGGATACGCTAAGTACCTAAGCCCTTTGATGTACATAATTGGAAAATGCTTAAGGATTGAGCTATAAAATAAAATATAATGATGTTCATTACACCTCGTCCATATTAAAGATGGCTGGTGCGGTAAACAAGTTGTTTTGTGGAACACACAGTTTCAGTTCCTAATCAGCTCCTCTTACCAAGGACAGTGATTTAGAACAATAAGTCACCCCGCCGGACTTATTTAAGCAATAGTATTAACGACTTTTACGACCCAACTTCTAGATCATCCTGACCTGCAATTCCATAAATTTTACCGTCTTAACAAGATATAATTCTTAAGTCATTGTTGTCAAAGCTAATGCGTTTTCGCAGGTGATGAAACATAGCAGCAAAAAGATGTGTGAACTACACTGCACAAAATAAATTATAATCAGAATTTGTAATATTATAGCTATCCACAGCAAAACCACTGTACTAGAATAATTTAGGTTATCACTTCAGTTTATTGTTAAACAACTCAGCCCCCCCCCCCATTTAAAGGTAAGTCTCCAGGCTTCTGATGCTAAAAATCAGGTTTCGGTACCCGTGGTGGGAAGAGCACAGATTACCCATTTTGAAGCTTTGTGCTTAACAACAACCAAAACGAAATATGGAAATCAGAATTATGATGACAATTCGTATAGTCTGAAATATGCACATCATGGATCTTTAAACTTTAAACTGTTCATGTATATAGAACTGTTCGTGTTTATAGAAGACATCTTAATGTTTCATTTATGTGGAAAGCAATCGACCAATGGTACGCATGTTTAGCATATTCTGTGTAGATCGTAATTTACAACACAAACATACGATCGCCTTCTGTTCATTCTGGTTCTCCTTAAATGTAGAGTATATATTATGAGACTGAATTATATGTTCGTTGCCGCAACTGAATGCCGTGTCACTATGGAGACGATTAAAAACAAACTTCACCAGACCGACCTTTATGCTAGATACTTAATAAAATTTATTTAGCTCATAACAAGTCATAAACAGTTCGCCTACATTTGTGCCAAGGACACGTATAATAGCCCAACAATATGTCGAACAATATCATTTTCTACAGATGTGTCGCACTGCACTCTACGTTAAAATATCAGGGGTATACTAATCTCGCGAGAATATAGAACCAAATCCACCCCCATTTCTATACAGGAAAGTCACACATATGGCGATGGTGGAGGTATAGTATGGACAGGAATAAGCATTATCGGATGTACCATTCTTTAAATCATAGTATCATTAATGCCATATATCATAGCGAAAACATCCTCCAATCTTTACTCTGTCATATGCTGATGCAAATGATCCTGACTTTAACCTCAAGGATGATAAAGTCTGCGTACCTCCCATATAAGCTGGTACATAAATTCCTCAAAGAGTGTATTGAACAAACGAGTGTCCTTCACGCTTACCGGGCGTCAATCCTATCGATCATGTATGGCATCTTATTAAATGACTCCAGGCAGTAAAGATGCTCTTCAGAGGAGTAGTTAAAGAAACCTTAATACTTTGACGCAGATGTCTAAGGCGCATAAAATTGAGCGAAAGTGAAAATGATTCCTAACTAAAATATTGCATATATATCAATTATCCGTCGATAATTATGCGCGGTGTTAATGAAATTTATTGTTATTCAAGCCTTTCGACTTTTGCTGTTATGGAAATCATAGTTAAATTTTTTTTCAATGAGTTAATCATTAAGATTCGTAAATCACAAAACAAAAAGAAATAAATATCTGATGTCCATAACTAAACTTACTATTCGCTTTCTTTGTCAGTAAAACTCTGAGCACAATCAAAAGTGTATAAAATATGAAAAGCACATCTACCATGACTCAATTCACTCCACACCCACAAAACTATTTGTCTTTTTTTTTGGTTGAGTGCAACTTAGCTATAGCTAGTTTCATTCACTTGCCTATCCAACAGAAATGTATATATAATTCACACAAACCAATACACTTCCGGTGGATATCATAAGCGAGTTTAGAATTTCCGGACTGGAAAGCTGACCTCAAGAATTATAGAGGAAATTTGTTATTCACATCCCAGAGAGATTTTCTTTTTTCGTTTTCATTTGCTTGAGAAGCTGTTTCAACATCCAACTGACAAACAAACAGTACAGATAGCCCATCATGTAGCTCTGTGCTTCATACAAACAAACAAAGTTTGCGTTTAATATTAAAACAGACTGGAAAGTATGTGAAACATTAATTTGTGAAATTGTATTTTGTATGATATTCTTATCATTCCTTTATTCAATTCCTGTATCCATTTATTTTGAACAACATTAAATACTCTTCTAGAATAGTTTTGAAAATAATTTGTATGGTTAATTGAACTCAAAATTAACTTATAAGTGAATAGAGTTTCTTTAACGAAGAAAATCTGATGCCTGTTTGTTCAAATAATTCCCCTCTATAGATGAAGTTATTCTTAAGTTTTGGTTTGGTTAAGCATAAAGCTATACAATGGGCTGCTTGTGTTCTGCCCATCACGAGTATCGAAACTCGATCTTTGGCATCGTAATCCTGTAGACTTTCTGCTGAACCACTGGGGAAGAGGGCTTCTTAAGCTCTTCCAACAAATATTTTAAAGACGTTTTTGTATCTTACCTGAAGGATGTTTCCTTATTTGTAATTTTCGCGTAAAATTACATGAAAGTCATTTGCGCATAACCGTCCCTAATTTTCAACCGACACACTAGAAGAAAGACAGCCAGTAAACAAATCTACCGTCAACCATTGGGCTGTCCTTGTCTGAACTAATAGTACTATTAGCTCGTCCCTCCTATAGAGCACACGAACCCACCGCTTCAAAGTACGGAGTGCGGATTATTTGCAGCAACGGGACGCAAACGCTGAACCTTTGAATGCACAATCCTAGCGCATTAACTATTAGACCACATCCGGTCCTCTACCTTAATAACAATTGATTTCCGGTTGTCAAAGCTTTAAATAGTTATTTTTATATAAATTATTAGGAATGTAAATCAAGACATGAATAAGTTATTTTTCGATAGGAAAAACTTCTGACTACACAAGCACGTATGATTTATACATAATTCATACATTATCATATATGAATTTCATATACAATGCACTACTTTGTACAATAACACTGATGTTTTTGATATAAATCATAGTTTAACATAGATCACATTTTTTTAGTCTTCTGATGTATTGATAAATTTTGCATTGTTTGAGCACTTGACCTTTGTTTGAAAAAATAAGCGTAACGTAAAATGTTAAGTTGTATTATTGAGAATTGAACCACGTTGACTTACTCAAGTAATTATCCTGAATTAGAGAGAATCATTTAAGCTTAAATCTTGTAAAACGTTATACTAGTCAGCATTATTATGCTTAAGCTTCAAAAGGCTCTTTGTTAGTAAACATTGTTCATCTTATTTTACTTAAGGCACTAAACTGAGTATCATGACAGCTTATCCCACACAAAAAATTAGATGAATTAGCGATATAGCCACACACACACACATATATATATAACAGGCGATGCGCTCCTTTGGGCATATAATTAGATTTGAGGGTAGGTTGGTAGAGATCGTAATGAGAAATAAAATCGAATCGGGTATATGCGCACCCTACGTTTGGTATTGCTGACGCACAAAAATCATAATCGTTGGCTGAAATTCCCCATTAGGTTTACTTGGTTGTCAAGAAGACACATTGACGCAACATCACCAAATTTTGTCCAATCGGAACCTTCGGCTACAACTCTATAACAACCCGAATGTTTTACCAGCAGCACATTTCTATTTTGCAAACGCCCAAATTAAAGTACACTTCTTCACCTCACATTTATAATAAATTTCACTGCCTGTACCATCACAATTAATAAGTTGCAGGGTGAAACAATTGACCAAGTAGGTATATGTCTTTGAGAATCAGTTTTTTTTGTTTTTTTTTGCATGTTTCAATCTATAAGGATTTACCAAGAAGAACATTTGAACATACTTAAAAATATACAGTAATCAAAATGCTAATCAAGCAATACTTAACGAAGATGACCAAATATAAAAAAAATGTTGTTTTCTTGAAATACTAGAAATAGGATGGTCATTCTCCTTACACATATTGTTACTAGCTTATAAATAATTTTTAGAAAACATCTTCATAAAACATTTATTTAGATACAATTTTGAAAAGAAAAATTAATTATTATTTCCCGTTATATGACGGTCATTCAGCTCGTATATATATATATATATATATATAACTAAAGTGGTAATAAAATCTACAAGTTTTTATATCATTACATATATTGTGGACCTCAACTTTTCAGTATTTATGAAAAATAACTTAAAAGCTCATATAAAAGTAGCTTCGGGTTTCCCTCGATGAACTAGCGGCAACATTCATGGCTTATAACATTAGAATTAGAGCTTCGATACCTGCTTCAGACACAGCGCAGATATTTCACTGAACGGCTTTACTAACAGCTTCAATTAAAAAAATTCTTAAATATTTTAATACGTATCAAATTAAATGTTCGCTTAATTAATGTTCCCGGCATGGCCAGGTAGTTAGGGCGCTAGATTCGTAATCTGCAAATCGCGGATTTGAATCTTATTTCCACCAAACGCCCCCCTGTGGCACAGCGGTATGTTTGCGGACTTACAACGCTAGATAGCCCATTGTGTAGCTTTGTGCTTAATTCTAAATAAACAAACAAATTCCACCAAACATTTCCACTGTTTCAGCAGTGAAGGCGTTATAATGTGAGGGTTGTGATGACTAATTGCCTTCTCTATAGTCTTTCACAGCTAAATTAGGGACGGCTAGCTCAGATAGCCTTCGTGTAGCCTTGCGCGAAATTCAAAACTAAACCTAACTAATTTCGTGTTTGAAATCAAAAATTGAATTATAGCGAACACCCTTCCTACTATGGTCAGAGTATCAAAAACGACAGGAAATTCACATCACGGTTATCTTAGAATTTGGTGTTTGTGTAATTTACGATAATCAAAATGACAGAGAAGTAAACGCTGAAAGTTCTGTTTATTAGTCCCCCGGTGGATCAGTGATCAGTTAACGGCCTTACAACTTTAATCCAGGGTTAGATTCCCCACGGGGACACAACACATAGCTTAATGTAGTTTTACTCTAAAACAAACAAACAAACAAAACTGTTCAAAATCCTTTGTCCCCTCCGATTGTCAGTGGGCTTATAACGCTAAAACTCGGGTTTTTATATACCCGTACTCGGCATAACACAGATAGTCTATTGTGTAGCTTGGCGCTTAACAACAAACAAACAAACAAACTTTTCAGGTTAAAAACATCAGATATTTTGAGTGACGACGTTGAATGTTTTATGAATATTCTAATGTTAGACAGACTACTAACAGCAAAAAGATGGATCTAAAAGGACTGTCCGCCTTTAAAGATTTATATTATATGTATAATTTCACAAAGATCAGCTCAAATGTACAATAACAAGAAAAACATTTTTTTAAATATATATCAGTATATCTATTGCGGAAATGAAAAAGTTTTATTTTCATTGTTCATTTTAATAGGTAGGTTACTGTTTGAACAGGAACCTACACGAAAAGCACACTTTTATACACGAAAAGCACATTTCCTTTAACGAACAGGCCTGGCGTGGCCCTGTAGTTAGAGTTTACTGTTTACGTTCTGCACTTTGGGACGTGATTGGTTTATAAGAGGAACTATCAAATCTAACTACTCGGTAAACAATAACCTTCTCGTCTACTAACTCGAAATTAATGGCAGTTAAGGCAAATAGTCCTTGTGTATCTTTGAGCGACCATCAAATCATCCAGCCGGAAACAAATACTAAATATAAACATTAGTGTATAATGTTTAACAATCCTGTGTGAAACCAGCTGCAAAGTGCTGTTTATGTTACAGAAGCTGTTTTTTCCTCAAATGAAAGTCAACGGAAGTAAGATACACGGAAGTAAATAAATCCCCTAATATGTTATACAATATGTACATACATGTCAGAGTCAGAAACACTAATTTTCTCGTTTCAACGAATAAAGCAAAGTTAATTTAATTCTAAACTTTGTGCCGTTCATAAAAAAAATAAATACCCTGAATATCAATAGTTATTATCATTGAAGTCTTATCCAAGCAAACTACCTAATAAATAAGAGTTTAAAAAGTAACAAGGAAATGCATATAGCTAACTTAATACGCCATTCTTATCTATATATATATACAAAGACTAAATGTGTGTTTGTTTGCACCCCTAACTCCTCCGAGCCTATTAGGCTATTATAAACCAAAGTTTGTATGTAAATACTAAAAACTATAGGGATATGTTCAAAGGGGTTCAGAATTGAGGTTAACCCTAATTTCTATTTTGTAAAGCTTGTTGGTTAGTTACTCCTAACCTTCTAAGTCAATCTCAAACAATCTTGGCAGGTTGAAGCTTTAGACAATGTTGAATATATTAGGCTATTATAAACCAAAGTTTGTATGTAAATACTAAAAACTATAGGGATATGTTCTAAGGGGTTCAGAATTGAGGTTAACCCTAATTTCTATTTTGTAAAGCTTGTTGGTTAGTTACTCCTAACCTTCTAAGTCAATCTCAAACAATCTTGGCAGGTTGAAGCTTTAGACAATGTTGAATATACTAAAGTGATTCAAGGTCAAATTATGAAAGTTGCTGGATTGTTTCTCAAACAACCATGCTTTTCTCATGGTCAGTGAGTTGTAGGGTGTTCAAAAGTGGGATCACCTCAAAATCTTTATTTGTTAGTAGATGGAAAGCGAACTTCAAATGGTGTTTATGAAGAAGTTTTGTTATAATTTTAAAATTCTGAGATAAAGTTTATGTTCAAGTTATTACTTTGAAATATATGATTGCTGTTAAACTTACATTGTTTTAATTAAGTTTAAACATTCTCGTCAGTTGACGGGTATTTCAGCTTGTTTATAATAATTAGAATGTATTAATTTATTTTTTGTGAACTCTCGTTTATAGATTAGTCCTAACTCTATTTACTGAGCTAAGAAACAATTCTCACAAGAAAAAATGAAATATAGTAGGGTAAATATTCTATAATGGAGGGGTCATCTCTTTTAACCACTTAGTCAGTCAATACACACTAAAATGATGTCACATAAGGGACGCGTAACACAACAATTTGTACTGTCATGACGTCAGTAAAACGTGCGCATGCCATGAATCACGAAAGAATTATGCACTCTGTAGGCTACAACACAGCATGACATATAAACTCCAAAAACAAGAAATAAAAATATTTGTTACTCTTAATTATATTCTTACTTGTTCTTGAGTGAGAACACTCTCGAGAACCCTGCGCATGTACATCTCGTACTTATCTTAATATATCAAACCAATACTGTTGATGAAACCTATATTAAAGAAAAACTGGAATATAACTTACTTATATACACAACATGGAATCTCATTTTTGGTTCATGGATTAACACAGATTTCTGTGCTTTTTTTTTGTTTTTTTTCAACAATTTTTTTCCATCACGGTGAAGTTATCCTAATAATGTGAATCCAATGAACATCGGTTTATGCGGCATTCCACTCGTTATTCCAATAACCAGCCGCATATAATGAAGACACGCAGTAATGTGTGAAGATTTGTCGTTGTGGATATTTTAATGAAAACAACCTTAATCGTAACGTTATACTTCTGTTGTCATTGTTTGTCTGTCTAACACTTTTTAAGTTAAAATTGGAATTTTCAACTTGATCGATTGGGTTATATCTGTCCTGAATTTCCGGTTACTGGCGCCACATAGAAAACAGTCAGCCAGGAGCACCCTCAGCAACAAGAATTTTGTCCAGTTCATTGAATAACGCGCCCACAGGAGAAAGTAAGGAGCGTGTTCAGCGTTGCGTGTTTAACCGCTATTTTCACTGAGCTTGGAACTTCATAACAGTAGTCTTTTACTGTATAGCAGAAACTCTAACTATAGATTGTATGTTTATTACTATGGAACTATGGGAAGGATCCCCAAGAATTTGAACTTCTAGTATATCAAACTAAGATATCAGAATTAAAGAATGATGAAAAAATCAATCAGCCTCGTGAAGAAGGCGACTTGATAAAGTTATTCATTCTGTTATAGAAGAAAATGTTATACTCAATAAATTTCTTATCGAACGAGCGAGGGACTCCTAATGGACATTATTGAGACCTAAGCATTATTTAAGTTTTAGTTTGTTTGTTTTTAATTTTTTAATGAAAGACGAGAAGGAAGGCAGCTAGTCATCATCACCCACCGCCAACTGTTGGGCTACTCTTTTACCAACGAATAGTGGGATTCACCGTCACATTATAACGCCCCCACGGCTGAAAGGGCGAGCATGTTTGGTGGGACGGGAATTAGAACCCGCGACTCTCAAATTGCGAGTCGAGTACCCTAACCATCTGGCCGTGCCGAGCCACATTATTTAAGATTTATGGTGTAAGAAAAAATTTAAATATTAAGGAAAACTCTACAATATCTCTCTATATAAATAATAATTTATTTAGTTATTCATACGAATATTATTGAAGTTTTTATGCTCAAAAGTGTATGCAGTGATATTCTCAACAAACTAATGTGTTGGTACAAGGTAAACTGTTTACATAATTTTTATTAAATTGAAAATAAAAACGGGTATTGAGAAGGATTTTGTTTGTAATTAAGCACAAAGCTACACAATGAGCTTTCTGTGCTGTGCCCTCCATGGTTTACCACCGAACCACTGTATGTCTGTGGCTTGGGGAGGCGGGGTAATGGGAAGTAAGAATGTAGAATCAAGACACACTACCTTGTGTCTTGCGGCCACAAAAACAACCTGGAGGACACACTGTGTGTTATTAACAGGAGTGATAGTTTAACGATTTTCCATCTTCTGTAGCTCAAACTGTGGTAATCCAAACTATCACATATTTTCAGTGGATGTGCTATACTGGACTCTTACTTCAAATACCAAATGTCAAAGCAATTTATTAAGAAATACCTGAGATATAACATCTCCAATTTTTATTGAGTTTCCTACTTTTTTTTTCTCGCGAAACAAAAGTGCAGAAACTTTATCTGATAGAAAAATATACTTAACTTTAATGGATTTTTTTTTCAATTTGGTACTCTGATAGATCTTTACAACCTACAATTAGGAGTCTCATTTGATGTAATTATAAGCCACATGTGCAAATTTATTAGACAAAAACCGCTCAAATTTAACTAAAATTTTTGCGCACGCCTACGCAAAAAGTCACGTGACCCATCGGCCTCAAATCTTTACTACAACTTCAACTAAGTGTAAAAGCGGACCGTTTTTAAATTTTGTCATTCGGATTAGAGAGGCTGATTTAGAGCAGCAAAACTATGAAGTGAAAGGACGTGCAGATAAGCAAGTATTGGTTAGGCCAAGCAAACTAGATTAGCAGTTTCCAGCTCAAGTTTTCAAAACAATCATACGGATGGACGGTTATTATTCATTGCCAACTTTTAGACACAAATTTAATAAATTTTATGAAAATATCCTAATTAGTGATGGTTTAGCGCCACGTGATATTACCATAAATAATGACGCTTGATACGGCTGTGCTGATCCATGGGGGTGATGACAAGAAACTGTTAATCTAAATTCGAAGACGTTAGATTAAATACTACCACCATATATTTTAAATAATCTGGTCTAAAATTCAATCAAATCTGGGTCACTTTTCAAATATAAATACCCTGTCTCTTTGACCACTAATAATCAGACTGATGCAGTTCTACTACATAGAAGAAAGAATGAAGAACCAATCTTTAATTGTAAGTATATCGTTACATATATTTCATTGCATATAAATCCAATTTCTGGATTTATGTTTGTTTTCAGTCATATTCATTATATTAATAAATAATGTTACTGCGTTTTACTAATTATAAACTGCTAGCAGAGACTCGCAAAACATTTCCGGTCAAATTGGTATCTTTATCGTAACAGTACTTCTTTAAATATAACATTTCTAGCACAATACAAACGAATTGTAATCGTAGACAATGAAATGTGTAAATCCACTTTTATAAAACTTTAACTTATGCTAGGCCTAAGTTCGATAAAGAGATAAATTGACAATGTAGCCTGTGCACGTTTTTTTTTTTTTTTGCTTTAGTTCAGTTAGGACTAAATTTTACTGTACTTAATACTATCGATAAATAAACTTATAATGTTATTCTACGGCCTAACGTCAAACCTTTTTTAAAAACTTTGATAACTTTTTAATATTCTGTTGTACAAAATGGTTGTTAAAGTATATTTACATTCCCCTTTTTTGTTATTTCTTGTTTCATATAGCAATTGTAGTAACTTGATCACTGAGCTTTGCAACTCTCTGCCGCAGGCAGACTGTTTGTCGTCGAGTGAATAATGTGTATGCGCGGTGTTTCTTGGAAAAACATTTTAACTACGCATGCTTATGCAGCAGGTTTTCGGTCAGAAAGCATAACGGTCGTACATACAAACAAGCAGAATATTAGTATAGATTTTATATTTTAGTCTGTTGGAAAGAAAAGAAATGCTGAAGACATTAATGAAATAATGAAAAAGATCAAATCCAGCAGTAAAGAAAAATCACTAAAACAGAAAAAACGACAGTTACATTCCTCTACTATTATACAATGTGAACAAGCACCTGATTCATTTCATTCCTATCCTATTGGGAATGACAGTTATATCACTCTATCAACGAGAATAATTTGAATATTTATATTCGACAAGGACTTTGAAAAAGGAAAACTATATCCAACCAAGGATAGTATCACTTTTTCCTTAACAGAATGGGAGGAATTTAAACAGTAGATCTCATACATTAGTGTAACTGTAAAGAGCAAAGCTGAACAAGATTTTCTTCTAGAAGAACAGAATCGTGTGATTCGTTTTGTGTGTGTTATTAATATATCTTCTATTTTGTTTATGTATTGATTTGATTATCTTTGTATTCATATGATATATGATAAGGTTCTCTTTGTTTCATAAAATTCAAAATGGCAGAAGTTATGAGCACATATTTCTCATTTTGATGGTTACTTAAACACCATAGTTCATAAAGAAAAGTAATTTGGTTGTAAAACTCATGTAAGATAAAACTATAAAGCATCAAATGTAAAATGAAATATTTTGTCCAAACTCTAGGTTTACTAGTGAAACAATAGACTGTTGCAAGCTTGCATGTTAAATAAGAGTTTTCTTTGGATGATTTACATATAAAAGGTCAGGAAGTATGATTAAATATAGAACTAATGAATTAACGTTTTACACCGACTATTAAATCAAGCCATGTTGAGACATATTGTTCCACTTCATAGACGTCATTGTCTTTGATGTCGTGTCTGCCTGTCATGGTGGTCTAGCAAGGCGTCCCTTGCAATGCGTCTTCACTGGTGACATCATTACATGGCGCCAGCGCCCTCTAGTGATTTTTCATTGATCTAATTCTCCCTGATAACATCAATGTCTCTACTCTTCCTCCCTCTCCCTGAGGCAGCCAATGAGCACGAGACTCTAAAATATCTAATAACTATATTCAAAACTTCAGATGTGTAATATCCTATACTTATTCATATTGTGTGATTGTGACCTTTTTTTCGTTTGTCCATGAACTCCTCCCACAGTTTGGGAGCTGGAGAACCAAATATGGCAGGTGGCTTCGGGATGGTTTTTGGGGTGTTCTTGTCTATTTGACCTAGCCACCCTACCAGGTAGGTCTAAACGCGACCAGAAGGTGATTTAAACATGATGGGGGTCTAAAAGAAAGTTTGTAGAGTTACTAAACTCGAATATGACATCGAAGTTTCTGTTCCTTATTCCCTTGGGGATCCCATATTTGGAGAGTACCATACTCGAAACTGTGCTGATATCCTGATTCACAAGCTAGCGGTATACATGCTCAGACGCTCTAGTGAGGTTTGTCTTCGGATATGAACCCAACTTGGGATAGCTAGAAGTGATTGAGAATAATGAAAAAGCACAATTGGTACAGTTGGCCTCTGTGAACAATGAAAAAGCTTAACACCACATTGGAGCATGGATATTTTATGCTAGTAACTCTACTTTATTCAGGTTGTAATGGACTCACCGCTAGGTGGTTACTTTTCGATTGTCTGTTTAATTTTGTGCAAACTTTTTTGAGGGATATATGCACTAGCCAGCCCTAATTTTGAAGTGATAGACTAATTGGAAGGCAGCAAGTCAACACTACCAACTCTTGGACTACTCTCTCTACTCTCTACCAAGGAATAATGGGATTTATCATCACAGCTTAAAGAGCAGACATGCGTTAATCCCTCGACCTTCAGATTGAAAGTTGAATGCCCTAATCACCAGACCACGTGATTATTAATTTGCATACTAGAACATATAAATATAAATTCTACAACATTTTCCACCATCAAAAACCATGCATTGAAAGAGTATAATTAACCTATGAGTAGAGGACAATCTTCTCAAACACAAATAATAAGCAGGAACTACGTATAAAAGAAAGAATTGATTTGTAGTCATAAAAAAGAAATTAATGAACAAAATGGTGCAGTTTCTTTATTATTAAGTCTATAAGTATTAGCATTTTTTTAAAATTATGCGTGGGATAAAGCAAATTTCTTATAAAACAATATGCTTATAGAAAATTCCATAGGTTTCTAGAAACACTGATTTTTTCTCGTTTTTTCACATTGTTGATATTATATCTATCATTATAGTTATATAAACGAATTCAATGTCTTGTATTTTTTTCATTGTTTTGGTCGATTGACACATTTTTTTTTTAATCACAAGTGCTTCCATGAACAGAAACATAATTTTTCTTATGACCAGAAACACAATTTTTATGATACATCCTATATTAATTTATGTATTATGTTTATGAATTTGTCTTTAAACTCTTCCCACAGTTTCGTAACTAGCAGAACTAAACTTGGCAGGTTGCTCGGGATGACCTGGATGGGTGTCTTTATATATATATGGTGAAGCCACCTACCGTTATTCATTTGGGGTACAAAGTGGGACTAAAACATGCCCAGAAGATCACCCAGACGTGATAGGTTTCCAGGGTCGCTGAACTCGAATTTTGGATCATGTTTTATGATCTTAGTCTTCCTTGTGATCTAGGGTTGCAATTTTTGAAACTATGTTCATACCCCCTATTCACAAGTTAGCGGGACCAAACTGGGCCCATGTGCTCAGGTACCACAGGCGGGTGTACTAATAGAGTTTATTCTCGATTATAGACCTCTCTGTGGTAACTATAGAAGTAATTGGGGATAATGGAGGAACCTGATTGGTATATTGGGGCTTCTGTAAATCATGGAGCGTGGGTTAATTATTGTTATGTGTTAATTATTGCAATGACCCAACTGAACATGTTATAACCATTTATAACTCTTGACGCTTATGATGTCATCTGAAAACTATTGTATGTATGTATGACATCCAGAAATAACATTTTTTTCTATACTTCTAGATTTTACATTGCATATAAAATTATTGTTAAAAGCATTCCAACATTGTTGCAGTTGAGAAGTAATAGCTGTGTACCATGTGAACTATTTGGTATAGGTCCAAAGGTGTTATCGAGTATGCTGTTTCTGATTGTTTGGTTTAACAAAAAGCCACATCGGTAGACATGCTGCTTCAAAAGGCTTCTATGTGGGATATGTGGGAATGCAGGTAATAAAAATTAACTATAAGACTGAAAAAGTATAAAACAATTATCTTACTTAAATTATATAATGTAAATGTTTATAAGTTATAAAAGGTATATTATTATCATAAGGCTGCCTTACGGATAAAATACAACCTATTAATTTAGCAATTCTAACAAAAATTCTTAACAGTGTCTCTTCTATCCTTTTCAAGTGCTTTAGATTTATAAGTTAAGGAAATATCTCTAAAAACAAAGAATAAGTTTATATCCGCGTAAAAAAAATCTACTTTAATCGATCTGATGCCCATGAATAATTAATTATTAGAGCATGTGAATATTGGAGAGCCCCCCAGTGGCACAGTGGTATGTCTGCAGAATTACAACACTAGAAATTAGGTTTCGATACCTATGGTGGACAGAGCACAGATAGTCCATTGTGTAGCTTTGTGCTTAACTACAAAGAAACAAATATTGGAGAATAACATTTAGACACTTAACTCACATTTAAATGAGGATAGGCAGAACTTGTAATATTATAACCACGACAAGATAAAAATCACTGTTAGTTAATAATAATAATATCAATCTATAAGTTGGATTTAGGTAAGTCAGGTCGGATCCAAAATGTAAATTATTGAGCATTTAATATACATTCGTAAATGAACAATTTGTACATGTGATTTCACATCTTTACAGCTCACGAACTTTTGTTTCATCATGGAGTATGGTCACTTAGAACATTCTGGTACTAATGTTGCATCGTAAAGACAGAGTGTTGATGAGGTCCTCATTTATCCTTGACCACTTCCCTGAAATAATTCTTTTCGGGTATCTTTAATGTCTGGAGTAAGTCTTACGAACTGTGGCATGTTTACAAGAGCATCCACATACACCTGATTGCAGTAAATCCGAGAAGTCTGAAGGCTACTTCATTTGGCCAATCTTTGCTTCTCCAAGAAATACATCGACCAGTTTATCATGTTGCGTGTTCGCGTTATCACAAATTAAGCTAAACTTACGGATAATTGTACGAGTGTATGGTCTTTGTAATTTGTGTCATTAATGATACCATTCCACATAATCTAGAGAATTCTACATCCATTAATTCTTATACTTGTCCACACCATACTTTCACCACCATCATGAACATGAGGTTGGATCACATTCTATATTATTTTTTAAAAATTAGTATACACTCTTGTTATGTGGAAGAAGAACGTTACTCCAAATGTCCTCAGATCAGTTGCAGGAAAACCTTTTTAGTCTTTTTAAGAGTTAAATACACCTCATTAGGCATCTGGCATAGAGATCAATGGTGTGAGGTATGTTTCTAATCACCTGGACAATGACGCGGCTGTGGAGACCTTATTCAATTTCGAAGTAGGTACCTTACAATTGCAGAAAGCTAAAATCAATACATGATGATGGTCTGTTGTGTTATGGACGATTCTATCTTAACCAGGCATTTGAACAACCGTATACTATTACTTTAAAATTACTTCCAAGTTCTGCTAAAGACATTCTGAGACACTTGGCCAATTCGCAACAGCTTACTTTAATTGAGTGGCTTCCATTTGTCTGATGACCCTTCCGATTAACTAAACATCCATATGTCTTCTTTGGGTTTAGCTATGGTTCAAAAACCATTTGGAGTACCTTGAATTACATATTTATTTCAAAGTAAAGTCTGAGACCAGATTATACGAGGATATTATATATAGTATATGCTGAATGGCCCACCATTTGCATTTTTAGATCACATAGCTGATCATCTGATAACTGATTTTCGTTAAACGTAAAGAATTGACATTATTTTATCCATGTAACAGTGGTATTGCCTTGTCATGGTCAGCAAATTACAAATTATAACAATTATTTAATGGTTTTGAGCAATGTATTTGTATATTCGTGTTGCATAGCAGAAGTGGTTACGATACACTAATAACTGGACATTGTTTTGAGCAGTGTATTTGTACATTCTTGTTCTGGGAAGTGGTCAAGAAACGTCAATGCTGACAACTGTGTGAGTGATCTGAGGACATTTGGAGCACCATTCTACTTCCACATAACAAGTGTGTATTAATTAAATATTTCTTCTTCTACTTTCTAGCTGGCGTCAAATTATTTTTTTAATTTTCTGAGTATGTATAGAATTCAATGTATATCTAATATTATGAAGTTTACAACTTGTTTTTAAATAGTAAGTTCTGTATAGTTGTTGGAATAAATACAGAGGTTGAATATGTTATATTAAAACAATTTTGGAGTTTCATTACTTCATTACTGTCCATGTTGCCACGTCCGTACATGCCATATCTGACGACTCTGTATCTTCACAATAGCACTGTTGCATAGATTCCATTGCAAAAGTTACTGTCGTAAGGCCGTCATGTCCACAGCGCACCACTTCTCCATGAAGGCTTTAAATAAACCATCTAACTTATGAGGTCATTAGTTTCCCAGCGTCTGTTGCAACAGACCAATCATATAAAAATCAATAGATACTACATATGGTGACTTGACCGATACATCTTTGTATACAAAAGCATTAATATCCACTTCATTCTCCAGCTACTGGGAGTATGCGACAGTTGAAGAAATATGTCAAAAAGTACCTTGTATACACGTGAGTTGTATCGCTTTTCCAGATACGAATTCTTCTTAATTATTTTGTGTACTGTTGTTTGGAATACATGGACGGCTTTTGCCACTGATCTTTGTATTCTTGTATTTACCAGATGCGCCCTTTGCTTAGGGTGGGTGGACTATGACTTGTTGCGTGTGTCCTTTTGAATGGTCCTGGGTACCCCGAGTTGATCCATATTCATTTGTTTCCAACGTCGTTAAGTAAAACGGATATCCTTAAGTTAGAAATTCTAAATCCCCAATCTGAACACAATTTTATGGTTGAACAAGGTGTTCCATTAATAGCAAAATCTGGCTTTAAGCAGCAACAACTTAGAAAACATGTACGTATAAAGTCGATTCACTATGTCTGAATAAAAAAAACAGTTCTGTACACAAATCAATAGTCTATTGTAGCGGAAGGTCAGTATAAAGAGTTCGTTAGTTTGAATTTCGCGCAAAGCTACTCGAGGGCTATTTGCTCTAGCTATCCCTAATTTTGAAGTGATAGACTAGAAGTCAACACTACCCATCGTACAACTCCTTGGCAATTCTTTTCCAATGAATAATGAGATAGACCGTCACATTATAACGTCCCCACGGCTGAAAGGGCGAGCATGTTCAGTGATGGGGTTCGAACCCGCGATCCACAGATTGCCAGTCAAGCACTCTAACCACCAAGCCATGCTAAACCATGGTACACAGAAACTCTACATTAAAACTAGATATGTACACATGCTAGTTCAATTTCAGCTTTTGTTCCTAATACAAAAACTTAACATTGTCTTTAACTCGCCGGGTTAGTTTGGTAGTAAATTCATTCACTACCCCAATAGCTCTAAAGAAATCAATAGTATTCTAATATTTAGGACAACAATCGTGCTTGGATGTATCTAGCAATGGGTAATTGTCGGGCGGTATAAAAGATAGTATTCCTCGGAAGTATAATAACTTATCAAGCAGCACACAACTTATTTTAACAAATTGTGGCATCGCTATCGTTAATGAGAACTTAGAGGAAGGGCAATTGAGAATTCATGAGAGTTTAGCAGTTGGAAATATAAAACCAATATTCAGCCATCAGAATTCGGCGGCACTACATTTCCTCAAGTTGTAAACTACTCGAGTATAATTCTCTTGTCACGATCTGAAAACTCTCAGTAAAATATTCACCACAACAAACACTTTAGAAGTGCTGCAAAGTCAGATGTCAATAAAAGTAACCAAAAACCTTCAATAAGAGTCTTCAGAAATATGTTTATTTAACTAAATCTCACACGTTAAAGATAATAAGTAAAACACAGTTTAGGATTGGGAGTTTACTGGGTGACAGTGAAGTAATATTCTTATTTACTTACTTATAATCAAGGATAAAATTAACATCTCCTTCCTTAATTATAGTAGAATTATATATATATATATATATATACGTGTATTTCAAAATGGTGCTTGGAGTTGGTGTTAGAATTATAGTGTAAGTGCAATAATTTACAAGTTTTCTTGTTTAGTGTGTGTGAGAAAGGGTAAATGTTCAAGTTTGTTACAAGTACAATATTGTATATAATGTATCATTTCATGTATGTTTCTAGCTGTCTCAAAAGGTTGCATGTTTTACATACAAGATGCAAAACCTTTTGTTTTACAGTTTCTCAAGTTCTTTTCGTTACAAATATAATTTTAGACAAACCATGTTGAACCAATTAATTAGATAACACATTATAACATTTTTCAACTTGTCCTGTGGTAAAACAAGACGATTAAGTTTAAATAGTTTTTACTTTATTTTAACGGAATTCGTATTTTTTCACTGTTTTTAACGTGAAAGATTTTACCATGTTGAGTTTTCTTGCAAAAGTAACGACGATTCCAAGCAACTTCTGCAAAAATGGCGAGTGTAGAGCACAAAAAACCTATCCCTAACATGAAAAATGCTCCTTTAATGTCTTTCAAGTCAACGTCCATGTTACCTCCAGTTATTTTTGTCGTCACTACGGTGCAAACTTGAGTTTGAAAATACCTTTCCACCCAGTGTTGCATAATCCCTACATCCCACAGCTTGTCAATCCTGTTAATAAACAACCACATGTTGAAAACATAGCAATATACATAATCATAAATGCCTAGCCTAAACTTCATAAATGTGGTTTTGGTTTTAATAACGGATTTTCTATATTTCAGCTACACAGATTTTGAAAATAATATTCATTTTTTTTTCTATCACGTAAGGAATTTTTACAAATCGGAAAGAAGAAAAAAAACTATTATTTAGATCAAATTATTATTTCGTTTATCACAATGAACATTTTTGGTTATTAT
>NW_013665724.1:762138-779656 GCF_000517525.1 Limulus polyphemus | reverse complement strand
CCTCATTCATCCTAATTTTTGTTGTGAAATCTACGTCTTTTAGTCTCAAAACAACGTATTGTGGTCTTTCTTTTATGTATTGCGTTATGACGTTTTGTCAAACGTGTGTACGTGATGGAGAAAAATGAATATAATTTTTGGATTCAGCATACAGGAATTACTGTAGAACATGTAAAAACTTTCAATACAATAAAACCATCTCAGATCTGTGTTATTATTCATCTCTAATATATTTACATCTACAAAACTTCCTGTTTCCGATTATATATTTACATGGACATTTCTTGAAAACAATGCAATACTATAATTTAAGTTTTTAACTTATGTTGTCAAGAGCCCTTACTCCAGTTTTTGGTTTACAAATTGAATTATGTTGAATACTGAAAGGTATGTTTTCATAAAACATGTTATGTACATAAAAGGAAATCTAAAAGTGAAATATATTTAGCATTTTCATTGATAAGTCTGATAAAGGATTGTTTATCCTGCTCAACGAAAGATGACGTTCCTCAAAATACATCTGTAATTCGTATTTTTGTGGATTTAGGATGTTAATTGATACTTCAGTATTTTTAAGAAAACCATATATTTCCAGGTGAAGCTGACACATAATAATGTCAAAACAACTAAATTATTGATGTGTTATGTCTGTAAAAAGTGACATTTGAATATTAAGAAGTACGTATTACATATTATATATATAGTAAACCTATACTTACGCATTATTAAGGCCTTCGAGGTAGGGACTACCAAGTCTTGTAGCTATAGCCAACTGGAATACTTCTGAAAAGGGCTTTGGAGCCAGTGCCAACCTGCAGGAATTGGCTTTGTTGAAATCTTCACTGATGACCCGGTAAAGTCCATACTCATCTCCCAGAAGAGCAGCCTCGCCATTTGCCAGCCGTTCAGTTTGTTTATTTGAATCGTAAATTAATTCAGCGTAGAGGTTTTTTTGTAGACGATCGTTGAGAGTCATTAGAGACTGAATCTTGGATTCCTAACAGATATTATAACCTGCTTTTAGAACAAAATGATTGTTACAATTTCTTGCTAGCATAAATCAGATGTTACAGTCAGCTTCAGTTCCTGTTCAGGTATCACAGTAAGCCACTAACATAGATCAAATACTAAAATCAGTTACTAACAAAGGTCAGCTGTTAGATCCGGTTATTAATTTAAGTAAAATAAGTCAGGTGTTATAGTGACTTTTTAGCATATGTTGTATGCTATGTTTGTTTGTTTAAGAATTTCATGCAAACCTAGAAAAACTATTATTTCTGCATAGCCGTCCCTAATTTTGAACTTGTAGACTAGAGAGAGAAGGCAGATAGTAAAAAGCACTCACCGCCAACTCTGACACTACAGCCTTCTTTCAACATTGATCAGATCTCATAGTCAGATTCGTACAAAATTCTATATTCAGTTCTTCAAATAGGTCATTTGCTACGGCCAGTTTATAAAATTACCATAAATCATTACTTTTTAACATAAATAAAATTTTGTATTTATCTTTTTACATCGAAATCAATGAGATTAACAATAACTGCAATATAAAATTCTAAAGCAAAAGTCCTTGATTGAAAAGATAGCTATAAAACAGAGAACGTCGTATGTTTTATATAAAACAAAGCACACGTGATCAAAAAAGGCTTATGTACAGAGAAAACCTCCCTAAGTATATACTTTTGGAAATATTTTAGATGTTCTACGTGAGTAGCTAACACTCTGTGGGAAACAGACCTACACTGGTGTGTTTAACCTATTAACAGGCTAGTTACTGTATCTTTGCTATTCGCGGGTTTTTTGAAAAGGCTGAAAAATAAGAAACTCTACAAGTTTGAATTAACTAACAAAACAAAATACATGTATAAACATTTTCCAGTTTTTCCAAAGATCCAACCAAGTTACGAGCGACTTTTATGGTCATCAATTAAACTAGAAATATTATCTTAAGTTTAATCTTTCTGGCCCATGAATCTGATTAGAATGAAATCAACAAATATACAATACACCAGCAACAAAAAACAGTCCAACTTATCTAGCATATTCTGTCTCAGAACGAGACTTGAAGCTAGAATTGTAAGAATAACAGTCTGTGAGGAAGATACTGACATATTTATAACACTAAGCTCGTACAGAAATTCGGCGAATTCTCCATTGACAAGAAGAAATGAGCGGATTTGATTATGAAGCTAGTAACAGAATTGTGAAACCCCCTACTAAAACTTATCACTACCCCCCTTTAACTAAAGAAACTTAATCTACTGTGTGGTCCTTGTCCACCATTTTGCCATCATCACCAGCAAAGGTTTGGAAATATTGCGTCCCAAAACTAAAACATTGCTTACTTTAAAGTATTGAATGTTCATAATTAAGTAAGCAGAAAAAATTCTTTTGTTTTGATTTTACTATTAATTTGGCACAATTACAACAAGTTTAAGTGTTAAGTGTTCAAATGTTTCTCATCTTGTACATTATATTTTCTCCAAAATTATAGTGATTTTAAGAAATAGTAACTCAGATTTTTAATGCAAGACTTAAACTCAAATTCATCTAAGGAACTAATTTTTACTATCAATGCTTGGAGGCGGCTTGAATGGGCAATGAAGAAAAAACTTTAATATTTGTCTCAAAGTGGGTTCTTCGTCATCGAATTTTAATTTATACTATTTTTGTAAAAGTTATTAAAATAAGAGTACTGTACTGAAAAAACTTTTTTTTAATTTTACTTTTGCATAAATATTATTGTTGTTACTGCAAGAGTAAATCTAGTTAAAAACGTCAGGTGGGTTCATTTAGTAAAATCACTACTTTTGTAAGTACTTAATAAGTATAACTGCTTCAAAATATAAACGTTCATTTAGAGAAATATGTACTTTTATAAGTACTTAGTAAGTATAAATGCTTCAAAATATAAATATTCATTTAAAAAATCACTACTTTTATAAGTACTTAGTAATTATAAATGCTTAAAAAAATAAACGTTCATTTAGAAAAATATGTACTTTTATAAGTACTTAGTTAGTATAACTGCTTCAAAATATAAAAATTCATTTAGAAAAATCACTACTTTTATAAGTACTTAGTAAGTATAACTGCTTCAAAATATAAAAATATTTTGTTTCATACCGCTTAATTCTATTATTTTGTATTATTATTATCATTTTTTCAAGTTAGCTCTTTTTGTTTGTTCCGGAATTTTAAATAAAAACATGAAACGTGTAAAGAAAAAACTTCTCAAACGCTTTGAGTTTTTACCTTCAAAAAGCACGTGTATCTACAAAATATAAATTTTGCATATGTTTGATCACTGAAGTATCCTGATCTTTCACGCTGATCTTGAAACAAACAGTTGTGATAATATTAGATGGAGTGTAGTTTTACTAGCATTATCTGAAAAAAAGCTTTGAGTTTTTAAAAATACTTACTTGAATTTTCTGGTGCAATCCGGTTCCCTTTTCCAACAGAACCGTTGTTGTCTGATGACTGGCAAGCTCTTCCACTGACTTGACCAGCCAGTTAGCTTCGGGAAAAGCAAGGAAGGCTATAAGATTACCACTATAGGTTGCTATGACAACAAGTTCAAATAACCACCATGTTGTAACCACAATACGTGCCGATATTGAGTCGGGCAAATGTTCACCTCCTACAAGAAAATATGTAATTACGAAAAGAAAATACCCTACAAATTGTTTTGTCATTTCCTATACAAATTCATTTATTATGATATTATGACTTGAAATTTTTATTATTATCATTTCAGCAAATCATAGAGAAGCTTACGAAGTATTAACATTTTTATTGAGCAGTTTTGTTGTTTCATGTTTAAAAAAGTATTGAAAATGAAACATATATTTTGTTACTTTACTTGTACCACTAAAGACAAGAGAAAATAATACCGCGCCTACTAAAACAAGTTACTTAAATTATTTGTTAAGCTGCGAACACATGAATAAAACCCATCATATTCTTGCGGCACTAAAGTATTATGTGTATTTCTTTATTTTTCAATCATACGCACCTTGGGTGAGAATTGCACCATAGACATACCAAATGCAGTTCTTTAGTTTGAATAGTCCCTTATCATAGTTGACGCTGGTCTGCCTTCGATAGTAAGGGCTCCACTTGTTTACCTTATAAAGGATAATACCCATAATGGGAACTGCAGCCACGATAGATATCCAGACCTGTGAAGGACAGTTCAAAATGTGGCTTGTTTTCGTGAGTGTTACTTATTAACATCGTATCAACATATATTCACAGGGCTATTATCTTTCTATTGCAGTTTTTACAAACCTTCCAAACTTCAAATTCTTAGTCAATTTGGAACAAGCTTTCAGATCGAATAAAATACTCGAGTTTTTTTATTATGATTATTTAAGTTTGATTTTGGAATCAAACCTTCACGTATCCTTAGTTGCTGCCCATCCTTAACCATACTCACAATTTCAAACTTGTTGACCTCTATAGCAATATAACACTATATACTTAGACTTATCAATGTTGGTTCAAACATTTATTAGTGAATCGCAAATAAATCCTCTAAGTAGGCAAAATTACAAATATCAAACGAATGCTTATCCTTATCACTGAACATGCACACCCTTTCAGCTGTATGGACGTTATGATGTGAAGGTCAAACCCACTAGTTGTTTTGGTTGTTGTTAAGCGCAAAGCTACACGATTGACTATTTGTGCTCTGCTCCCACACACGTGTACCTAAGCCTGATTTTTAGCGTTTTAAGCCAATAGACTCACCACTGAACTACTGGAGACTGTTAAAAGTTTAACTCTAGAGTTGGCGGTGGGCGGTGTTGACTAGCTGCCGTCTCTGTAGTCTCTCACTTTAAAAAAATATTGAATGCTGGTGCAGATAACCCTCAACTAGCTTTACGTGAAATGTAACAAAAACAAACAAAGAAAAACCTTATCCTTGAGAAATACGTAGTTAAATCGAAAAATTAAACCATATAACAACTTTTATACATCTAATCTGCATCGCTGGATATTATCTGCCTGAAAAGTTCTTTACTTTCTTATAACATACATAATCCTTCGTTTCTTACGGTAGAAGAACACAACACCAGGTTTGTTTGTTTTGAATTTCGCGCAAAGCTACACTAGGGCTATCTGCGCTAGCCGTCCCTTATTTAGCAGTGTAAGACTAGAGGGAAGGCAGCTAGTCATCACCACCCACCGCCAACTCTTGGGCTACTCTTTTACCAACGAATAGTGAGATTGGCCGTCACATTATAACGCCCCCACGGCTAAAAGGGCGAGCATGTTTGGTGTGACGGGGATTCGAACCCGCCACCCTCAGATTGCGAGTCTAGCGCCCTAACCACCTGGCCATGCCGGGCCTACACCAGGTTTGTTTGTTGTTGTTTTTTTTCTTTATTTGAAATAGTTAACTAATCAATATGATAGATGGCAGTCTCGTCAGTGTATCATGAATTTCGTAATTAATAAAATCGGTTCTAACTTAATTAAGTTTCACTGATTTAAAACATTCTAGATCTTCCTTATTTGTCCACGTATCAGCATACTTGAGCAAAATGCTATATTTGGAATAATTTGTTTGTTCGTTGTAAAGCATAAAGTTACACCATGGTCTATGTGTGTTCTACCCACTGCTGATATTTAACCTTGATATTTACTGTAATAAGCGCACTGAATTATCGCTGAGCCACTATTAATGGTAGATGCAACAGGGATAAAACTATCACAATGAGCACAATAATCTATAAAATATCATCTATGATAAGTTTTATATCAAAATTCCATTTTCGACTGGGAATCAAAATATCTTTAAAATGCAATCTTGAACCATATTCATGCTCTGCTGTGAAATCCACATTTGTATGGGTTGTTTTCGTATAATGTAAATAAAATGTTAATAGTTCGATAATTAAAAATAATAAGTGTATTAATAAAAAAAATCTAACAGAATGGATTTTTCTCTTTGCCAACTTATAATTCACTTCGACTAATAGTATTTTTATTAGGTGTGTTTGAAATTAAGCACAAAGCTACACAATGGGCTATCTGTGCTCTGCCCACCACGGGTATCGAAACCCGGTTTCTAGCGTTGTAAGTCCGCAGACATTCCTCTGTGCCATTGGGGGCATTTTTTTTATTAGGAAAGTTAACATTTTATCCATTCTTCCAAGTATCAGGCTCAATGAATATTATCAAACAATTGACTATTTTACCCTCAGCCGTCGAATTAATCGCTCTGCAAAACTAAGAATATGAAAATTGATTAAACATTCATGATACTAATAAAGTTACTTTTTCAAGTTTGATCCAGGACTTTAAAATAGATGTTAACACAGTAGAATATAGAATGTCTTTAGGACACCCACTTCCAAAATGTTATCCGTGATCCCTTTGGGTCCGTGGTCAAGTTTCTGGAAATCCGCGAAATATCAGTAGTTAGTTCGCTAGAAGGTCCTAGTCTTAGCTTAATAGAACTTAGTTATAATTACAGTCTGGTATTGACCCTTTGAAGAGTGACATTTCTGGAAGGATGTCCAGACTTGAAAAGTTTGGGAACCTATGTTCTAAAGTATATATGAACATTCCTCCACAGATAAGTGTGAGTAGAGAAATTTGCTTACCTTACCCAAGTTTTCTATATTTAAACCTCAATTCAGGTGTTAAAAACTACGCACTCGAAAATTCTATAAAAAAATATTTGTATAAATGTCCTTTCAAACTACTTTAGCACAATTACGTCCCTCAATTTCCAATCACCCTGGTCATTATTAAAAATAGTTGACTTCATCAGCACATTTGAATAACTTCAATAAAACTAAGAATGCCTCAGAACTCTTTCACTACTTTGTAACTGAAGACAAGTTTAAGGTACCAGCATTCAGTCTCTTAAAACATACAAAATTATTTTATTCACTTGTTTCGTAAATTCAATAAAACTAAGAATGCCTCAGAACTCTTTCACTACTTTGTAAATGAAGACAAGTTTAAGGTACCAGCATTAAAACATACAAAATTATTTTATTCACTTGTTTCGTAAATTCAATAAAACTAAGAATGCCTCAGAACTCTTTCACTACTTTGTAACTGAAGACAAGTTTAAGGTACCAGCATTCAGTCTCTTAAAACATACAAAATTATTTTATTTACTTGTTTCGTAAATTCTTCCAATTGAGTTAAAATATTGCTATCAACAATTTTGTTCAGCGACTTTCAGTGGAAAAGAAAGCCGAAAGCTGATGAGTAAGGGTTCAGTTAAACCTCCCATTGTGTTCTAGAATTATTTTCAATCGAAGTATTTATTTTTTATTCCTCTTCTTAAAATTCAATGAATGATCTCATAATGACGTATAATCCTAATCCCTTGCCTATAACTCATTTAACTTCTCATGTTTAAATTTGGGTTCAGAAACAAACCAACGTATGTTTTAACCGATGAGACCTGTGTCAGATTCACATAGAACGAATACAGTGATAACACGCACTTAACCTGTTATTCTAAACTTTCTATAATAACAAGAATTATATTCTAAGGGTTTGCTTATTTTCCTTAAATCATTAAAACAGATTCAATTTAATAGTCGAGAAGGAATTCTTGTTTTCATCTTTGTTTAAAAAATACACCAAATGTTACAATTGTTCCATAACTTAAAAGGAAAAGGGCAAGGTTCGGGAACGTTGTTAATTTGATTTTTTTTGGGGGGGGAGGTCATCGACTGCTACATTTACAAGTATCGAATGGTGTGTGTTATTCATTGTTCAATTACTTTAGTATGCTTGCACCTTTGGCCTTAAGAAATCGACTTGTTTGTTTGTAGTTAAACATAAAGCTAAACAATGGGCGTGAAAACCATTTTTTAGCGTTATAAGCTTTCAAATGGTTTGAATTCTTCAGCAGAATGACAACAACAAAATAAACAGTAAAAGCTAAGTTTGAAACCACAGTTGCACCATCAGTTTGATGACGGTTTTTATTAAATTGTTTGTTTCTTTGTTTTTAATTATGCACAAAGCTACACAATGGGCTATCTGTGCTCTGCCCGCCACGGGTATCGAAACCCGGTTTCTAGCGTTGTAAGTCCGCAGACATACCGCTGTGCCACTGGGGGGTCTTTTATTAAATTGAAAATAGAACTATTCAGCAGCAAATTAGAAAAATTAATGCAAGCATACTTAGTTGACCGTTAACAAATTCACATTGTTTAAAAACCAGATCACGTGGATATTCGCCTTAATAAGTACGTTCTATATCCAAGCTAGCAAGCAAAATACACATCTTCATTAATACATTTTCAATATAAATGTATTGCATCTAAATATTTCCAGAAAATCTAACTTGTGATTGCATATCCAATAGTGGAAATAAAAAGTGTAACAAAACTGTTAATGTTCATCATTTTCAGGAGCTCATATAACATTTTATAACATAACCCTGAAAGACAAGTTTAATTATACGCTTAGTCAGAAATCATAAACTATTTTCTCATTGAATAATCCGAACTGAGTTTTAAACTCTTATATGTTTGTATAAGACGATAACCAAAATAACATCACAGCACCATTTTCAAAAGAATATTATAAAATAACAATATGTCTATGTAACCATAAATACTAAAACAAAATGTTAAACTCTTTCTTACAAAGATTACTCTGACTTATTTTACATTTATAAAAATTAAATAATTAATTCAAAATAAGTTAAAACAGTCATTTCAATGAAAAAACTCAATACATTTCCTGTCATCTGGTGAGTAAACGGGAAACAAGTATAAATATACTAATTTTAATTTATTAAAAAATCAAAGTCAATTTTATTTGGATAAATTAAAAATTAAGGACCACGTGCTAAAACATGTATTTTTACTGTCAAAAACTAATAACTAGAAAAGTTATAAACATATTATCAGGTCTATTTAAGAAAATATTTCAGTGTTCTCTAGAATTTGCAGTGCATACTGGAGGGATTTAGACATTTTAGCAATAAAAGAAAACGATCTTTACTCTCTAGATAATAATAATTATTATTATTTCAGCCAAAGTTTCACCACTGCGGTTTCATCAGGGTTAGTATACAAGAACTGTTCTTGTACTAATTTAATATCGAAGAAAAAAATTAATCTGACCAGTTTTTTTTCTTTGCTACAATGCTCTTATGTTTCTAAGATATTTAATATTTTTAATTCAACTTATGATCTGAGATCGTTGAAGCTAAGAAAATAAATTTGTGAATATTTGGGGCTGGTTCAATGTTCTTTTAATTTTGTTTCAGAAAATTAAGTACTTAATTTGGGAATACATAAATCACATTTGAGCTCGACGGTATCCATATAAAGTGACGAAATGGTTGATGATAAACCTTGAACTGCAAAACGTAGGGTGCAGTTAATTTAACTTTATTTTATAAGTATTATTTTCCCTTACCTCAGTCTTGTAAGGTCTACTGAATAAATACGTATTGGGTGGCTCTACTGGCTTCTGTACTAACATTACTATCTGATTGGTCATGATTGAGTTAGATAGTCCAATAGCATCTCTCCTCTTCCTGGTTATCGTTAGAAAGGGAAGTAAGTCGGCTTTCTAGGAAATGTCATTAAAACGTCTTAATATATCTGGCAAAAGATTTAATATCTGACTTGTACCGAGCTAGTCCTACTTATTCTAATATTATAGCAAACAGTCCTCTGTTGTCTTAGTGTTTCTTTGAACATTATAAATATATGTTGCAAAAACAAATGTCTTATAAACATTTCTAAAATATTACTACTGAATTATTACAACCTTGAATGTTAATCATCCAAGAGCAAATGCTTTATATCTTGTAATACTCTGATAAACATATCAGAATAGACTTGGCTTATAATTGCTCTATCATTCGTAGTGTTACCTATATAATCATGCCTTTCACAAATTAATTTATCTTTGCTCTATTTCTATAACATCATATTTATAGCTTTATGTTCCATAACTGTATATCATAATTAATAATCATCCTTATAATTCTACGTTCGATAACTTTGTATCATAATGCATAATTACATTTAAAACCTTGTACTCATTAATCATGCTTATGACTTTATGTTCAATAGCTTTGTGCTGTAATGCTATGTCATGCTTGCATCTTTGTGTTCCGTGACTTTGCACAACGTCTACGTTGTCATGCTTAAAATGGTAAATTTCACAATACCCTGGCGTGAAGAAGCTGAACACTGCCTGACCAAGTGTCCGTTGTGTCGTTTTGAACTCCCCACTCATTGTCGTCTGGACGGACTATGCTGTAGCTGTATTGGTCAAGATGAGAAGTTCAGAGGAAAATGTATTATTTATCCAAAAATACAAATCACTTGAACCTATTCAGGTTGTTATCTGTATTTTTTGTGACACTCGGTAATAAAAATACTGAAAAATAGGCAAATATGTTGTTTTGAGGGGTGGGGAGGGATTAATTCGCCCAAAAGAAAATGTATTACTCAAACAACACACAAGAAACCAAGCTCTTGAAAACCCCTTTTCTCTTGTTTAGATATATGTGTATACACATCAATAAAAGATAATTTAAAGAAATACCTAATCGTGTTCATTGGACCTCTAATTCTGAACAGTTCCTATATAAACATTTATTACACACGACCCATTTATTTATCGTATAATTTTAAAAAATCATAGTACCGTCGTTGTATTCTTTTTTTAATACATTTTATGGTATTATGCATTAAGTTTGAGCATTTCCCAGTACCCTATTCTTATTTATTAATTTTCCAAAGGAAGCTTTTTGGGGGAAATAATGCTGCTTCTATTAACAATTTGATGAAGCATAGATGTATCTTTCGCTCTTCGTTTAAGGGTAAAATGCCTGTATCTCTGTTAATGGAATCTATTATATTTATACGTACAAAACAGTTTTGTGATTATGATGTGAAATAGCAAATTCTATTTTATTATGGTTATGATTATATTTATCGTTACTTTATTATTTCCTCCTATCTATGAAATTTTAGTTGCATTAAAACGCTAACTCGCCTTCTAGCTAATTATTTGTATTTTGAATGGATATGTACATGTGATGAAACTGACACCAGTTTCCCTAACGGTGACTTACAGATACTATTAATGTAGCAGAAGACTATGTAAATTTATGATCACATGAGATGTACTCTCGAGACCTACTCAGTTAATAAATACCCTGCCAGAAGCTTCAATAAGAAGTGTCACAAGATAATTAGTGAATTTGATATTGATATTAATATTGAAAGGTATTTTTGGAATATTGTGTGTGCTGTGTTTTTTTAGATTAGGTTTTTTCTTTGTGGTTCTTTGTGAAATAATATTGATATTTATATGTTGCTTATTAAAATTAGCGTCAAGTCCTGGCCAGGCACGTGTTTATTAACTGTTTTTTGGTAAGTGTTGAACTTATTTCTAAGTATGTTTACAGTTGAATAAATTGTTTTTTGTTATTGAACCCTAATTGTAGCGACGTATTCCTTTTAGACCGTTACAACCAGAATTAAATGACCACACTTTAGAAAAAAAGTTCTGTTAAACGAACGTCTTTTATAAAACATAAACAAAAATTATATACTATATGTTTTATGTTTGAAATGTTAATTTTTGTAAAATGCGTGCTAACTGTCTAAAAATATTGATATATGTGATATGCATGATATTGATTAAAGTATGTTAGTTTAAATTGTATCATGAGATATAAAACAAAACAAAAACTATATGCTTAGAAATAATAAATGAGATAGACCACCCTAATTATTAAGTATCATGTGAATTAAGTACGGATATCACACTGAAAGATCGCTATAGGTTTAATCTACACAGACGAAAGAAATGTGAAGTTTAAAGTTCGAAACCTACCACGTTATAAAATACAAGATTATTGTAAAATCAGACAGGCTATTATTGAGATGTTTGGTGTTTAAGAATTTATTGATACTACAGAAACTAGAATTCTCACCCATCCTGATCGTATAATAATCAACTGTTGTAAAAATCAAGCTAGTAATTTTTAAAATATTTAATCTTTAAGAATTTATTGATGCTGTAAAAATTAGGATTCTATCCTATCCTGATTGTATGGTCAATAGCTATTGTAAAATTAGACGGGTTATTATGAATATATTTAGAGTTTAATAATATCCCCGAAAGGAGGCCAAAGACCTGTTTTAATCAGTCGCACCACAATACAGTAGTGTGTTGTCAGTCAGTCAGTAAACACTAAAATGACTTCACATAAGGGACGCTTAACATTGCAATTTATGCTGTCGTGACGTCAGTAAAAGTTGCGCATGACATGAATTACTAGAAGAATTATACACTCTGTAAGCTACAATACAGTTTAACATATGAACTTGAAAAGCAAGAAATAAAAATATTTGTTATTCTTAATTTTGATTTTATTTACTCTTCAAAGTGAACATTTTCGAGGATCCTGCGGAAGTACATCTAGTACTGTATAACACATGATTCTAGCCCATCCTCATTGTGCAATAAACAACTACTGTAAAATCAGAGAGATTATACGTGAGATATTTAGAGTTTAAGAATTTATAAATACTGTAAAAACCGGGATTGTAACTCATCTCGATTTTTAGTGTGCATACCAACATTTGAATCATAGCCAAATAAAAGGATACTGAAAGGTGTGCTCTTATAACTCGGATAAAATATAGGAATATACTTAACGTGAAATTTAATTCTTCGGTCAAAAACGTCATCAATTTCGTAAACACTCCTTCATCGACATTGTTAGTAAGGCTTCCACTGACATTTTGGAAAATGACGTATGGAGGAGACTGTATATGGATAGTTATAATAGAAACGCTCTTTAGATAAAACTCAGCGAATAAACAAAAAACTACAAATTTATTATAATTCTATAAAAATTGGTCATTAATATATTTGATATAAATTCAAAACATGGAATAAGTATCAAATTTCTATTCATTGTGGAAAGCAATAACATCTCTTTTTTATTTTGAAAAAAATCAAGAATAAATTACTTTACATGAACATTTATAAATGTGCAAGAATTTGATTTTCAACAAAGTTGACAAAATATTTTTCAATTTAAACAA
Organism: Limulus polyphemus; assembly: GCF_000517525.1. Lineage (NCBI taxonomy): Eukaryota > Metazoa > Arthropoda > Merostomata > Xiphosura > Limulidae > Limulus > Limulus polyphemus. The sequence goes on along the minus strand of NW_013665724.1, from coordinate 766,577 downwards.
ATTCGTTCCAATTCTTTGATATGGTTCTCAGAACAGAGTAAGGCCCAGTGGATCTGAGATCCTGTAGATTACGCCCTGGAATTTATGGTCGGCAGTGAGTGTGTTATAAAAGTGACGGTCAATTCCCACTATTCTATCTGACAATAGTATAGCCCAAGAGTTGGCGGTGGGTGGTGTTGACTAGCTGTCTTTCTTGTAGGTTATTACTTTTAAATTAGGTACAGCTAAATAAAAAAACATTATTGATTTTAATAGTATTTACTTTGTTTTTGAACTGCGCACAAAACTACTCGAGAGTTATCTGCACTAGCCGTACCTGATTCAGAAGTGATAGACTAAGTGATATACGATTTTTTAATCTTCAGAATTTTAAACTATTAATTTCTACAAAACGGATGAGGTACTAATCACGTTGCAAGTGCTGTGCTATTTATTTTGCACGTTAAATACATTTTTTGTGTGTACGCATTGAACAAGAATGACAGATATTCAAATACGTCATCGGTGACGTCTTCAAAACACAGGTAAGATCAGTAGGCAATAATTTAATTAAAATTCATTTAAATGAAACAGTTGAATGTATTAAATTTGGTTAACAGAATACGTGATACGAATAAACGCAGCGTTACATATTAATATGTATTAATGTTTCATTATTGCAGCTTAAAATACTTAGATATGAAACATGGATTGTGCAAGAATTCAGCTTTACAGAAATGTATATGATTTTAAGGATACCAAACCAATGGTTCAAGTACCAACAAAGTAAACGTGTACAAGATGAACAATATATGTACTTTACAAAGGTTTCCCATCAGCATAAAAAGCATCATTTTCAAACACCGAAAATTTAAGAAACTACTAGAACTATTAATATAATAAATTTTGAGAAAATTTTCAAAGAACTGAGGTGCATTTGCTTCGCCCAAAATATTTTGTCAGTTTATCTAAAGTGAAATTCTTCTTTTAGAAAATTCAAAAGTGAAAACACTTGATAATTTTTCTTCTTTTGATTATAATGTAAAATATTTCATACAAAAAAAACATTATAAATTTCGATCTGTTAAAAATTAAAACGAAAAAGTTGTTCTTATCGCCCATAATCAACAGGAATATAATTGTTATTTTGTTTTTATTCCTCAATACATTGACGATCTCATTCTTCATGTTGATGATACTATACTCACTTCTGAGTTCATTACTTTATATATTAGACTACCTGATAAATTCAGCAGTTAAACTAGCTGTAATATATTTAAATACAGCACCAGGAAATGCCCTTTGTTCTCCAGAAAAAGAAAGCTTAGAGCTTTTGAAGACAATTCGAAAAAAATAGAAATATGGACTCCAGAAATTTTTAAGGAACTTTTTGGGAATTTTAATAATTATGTAGTTTTCAAAAATAGCATTTATTCTAATATAATCTTTAAAAACCTGTGTGTAATATTTTAGTAATCTTCTTTTCATGTGCGAGTGTGTTTGTTTGTTTTTTTCTTATGGCAAAGCCACATCGGGCAATCTGCTATGTCCACCGAAGGAAATCGAACCCCTGATTTTAAATCCGTAGACTTACCGCTGTCCCAGCGGGGGGCCTTCTTTTCATATTTAAATGAATACACGTGGAACAAAATAAACATACATTTAGAGGTACAAATTCTGTCGTGCTTTGGAGCTTGCATTCAATTCTGGTTGATATTTGGATATGTATATTAAATTTCTAAATTTTTTTACTACAGTAGGAATATAAAACACGTGGATGACTTAATAATTTCCCAGCTCTAGGCTTACTATATTCAAAGTGAAATATACCCCAGTCGGTTGGGAGACAGGTATTAATTTCTTCGTTGTTTAGGTTTGTCAAGTTAAACTTAAAACTTACAGATTTTGTATTCAACTACAAACCTTTACTAACTTTATGTAAATAACACAACTTATCTGTAATACAAACGCTTCGTACAATATTAAAGTAGTATTAATTAGAAAATTCAATCTTTACAATAATATTAAATTTATTTCAAAATTCACCTTAATTTTTCGTCTTATTTCGGATGATATGTTTTAAATTTTAGACCAATCGGATTTCCTCATTTTACAGAGATATTTACATATCTCTGGATTTTTGTACGTTAAAAATCACAATAACTGAGTTCGGAAACTGTAACTACATTATACTATACAAAATTTAACATACTACATATATATACGGAGACAGAGTACGTGCAAGGGGTACACATCCGTTACCTAGTCAAGTGTAGCAGTTTATACTTTATTACACCAATGAACAAAAAATAATAAGAGACTTAATGGATTTTTGGTAATTTAATTTGAAATCTTTTGTTTATTAATTTTTGTTGGTTATGTACTACAGCCAAAAACTCGTATTTATGCTTCTAGTAAAAATAAACAGACACGATAAAGAATAAATATCCAAACATCTTCTTAAATTCTTCATTTGTTCTTTTGCTTGTTATTTTCTTCTCTACCAACAAGTAATGTTCTGAATAAAGCTAATAAATAGCCAAAGATAGAAAGTAAGATCTGACAGTATTATTATAATACGTATTTTCACACCTAATCTCGTAGTAGCAAAAATTAATCATATTCGTGTTTGAAGAAAAACAAGATCAGAAAATGTAATTAAACATTACAACTCAAGAGTATAGCTTACATGCGGTACCGCTACAATGAGATGACGTCCGTTAAAAGGCAAAGTTATTTCGTCGTGATATATCTCGAGCTTTGGATTCGTCCAGGGTCTCCATGCTCCGATCGCACAGAATATCTCTGTGTTGGAATTATTTCCAGGCACATTTCGATAATACATGTAACTTGTAGTGTTCGGACTTGACCCGAGCTCCTCAAGGTGGCGCTGCAAGCATACAAAAAAAAGAAGTAAAGAAAACGTTCCTGTTAAATTATAAGTTGAAACATAATATAACACTGTAACGTACTTTACTATAAAACACCATAGTATACTATGCCCCACAAACCTATAAATCAGTACGTATATTATACAACATAATCTTATAACGCACTTTACTATTCAACAACGCAATATACTATATTATATATATATATACTACAACACCTTAGAAAAAACAAATATAAATAAACTCTTATAAAACACTATGAGATAACAACACCATGACATTCTAAGATATATTGTGCTATACTACACAACATTATAGCAGCATATATAGTGTAGTAAGTAACCTTACAAAACACTATACAATAATACATACTATACAACACAACGTTAGAAAATATTATGTAGTGTTAAACAACATCATAGTTTTTTAAAATATACTACATTACATAAAACTGTAAAACAATATACAGTGTGCAACATAACTTTACGTAGCACTTTAAAATACTAAATTATACAACACCAGAAAACATTGTAATAAACTACAATACGCAAAACTATAGTCCAATGTATATTATGCAACATATCATAATAAAATACTGTAGCATAATGTATAACACAAACATTTTAACTAATCGTATTGTACAACAAAAAGGTTACCTGACCTATTATCACCGACTTGTATGTATGTGTGTGTGTTACTTGTGGAAGGTGTAAAACAGAATATTTTTTTAATACACATTTTCTAAGATAGGACAAAGCAACAAATGAGGACGTCCTTCAGCATTAAAACATTATCAGAACATAATCTTAACCCTATCTAGCCAAATTTATTGATCAAATATAATTCGGCTTTTGTTTATGCAGGAAACTACCTTTATGCATTTGGTAAAATACGGTACTTTTATATAAATTAAATAAACTAAAAACACCACTCTACATGGACAACTCTACTTGATTCGATGGAGTTTTATTTCGTTATTATAACTCTTTCATCTACGGCCGAAAACATCATTAACAGCAAGAATGCCTAACTGATGAAACAGTGCATTCTAGTCTTTATAAAAAAATAACTTAAAAAAGTGCATTTAATTAGCTTTACTCGTTGCCAGGTTCTTCTGATTGAAAGTTAAGATCAATTATAATGTTACACAGAGTTCTCCGTGGTAGTTGTAAAGATACATTGTCTTAAGTGTAAGAAATCAAAATAACGTTAAATCATTATACTTTTGGAAGTCATTCAATAAAAATTGCTATTCACAAACTTCCTTTTGTCATCATGGTCAGGGTAACATCTAAATTTACTGTGGCCTATATGCTTTTCCATTTTATACATTTCACACTATTGTTACGTCTCTGGTCGTTAGTTAATTTCCCATATAATTTCTTTCCGATGAAACTTTAGCGACACAAGTCCTTTCTTAAATAAAACTGGTTTATTCTTTCTGAATACAACTTTACAATACACTTAATTTCCACAGTCGCGCTATAACAAACGCTATAATTCACAATGAATGTCTCACGTGCTCGACTCAACTGTCAATTACCCATTGTTGCCGTCACTTCTTGGCGG
>NW_013665724.1:759568-761579 GCF_000517525.1 Limulus polyphemus | reverse complement strand
CGTAACACTACTTTTATCTGTACTTCTGTCGTGTAGTTTTACACCTGACCAATACTCTTTAATTCTTAACAGACACAAATATACATATGAGTTAAACATACACTTCAGGAGTTATGGTGAAATCTGATAACAGGTGTTTAAGATGGAATACTTTCTATTTGCAATTGTTGGCTATGCAAATAAAAACTTTTAATAGTGCAAATGTTTTAATTTATTATGCCTCAATAACAATTTAAAATGAAAATATTAAGTATTTTATCTTAGAACATGAAGATTTATTAATCATATATATATATATAAAGTTTCTAATTACTGCTTTTGTGATTTGACACGTGATTGTAATAAAACTCTCCTATTCCATTTTATAAACAACGAAACATACTATTATCGAGTTCTGTGTGTAATATTCACTTGTATCCATAACATTCACCCCACTTATTTGTATTTTTCATGGTTTTTAGCCATCTTTTCCCCTATGTTATCATTAACTTCATCCTTAATTCTCTGCTTTTCTGGTGCTTTTGTTTTTCGTTTAGCTTTCCTATTCGGAATCACCTTTCCTGTATTTCCTGCCAAATATCTCATATGTCAATTTGTTTTTTCAACTGATTGAGCACATTACAATATGCTCAGTTTACAATATCTTGTTATAAGTTCAGTCTCAGACTAGAAACATATGATCGCAATGAACGCCCGCTATACAGCAATCAGTTATGATGTATTTCAAGAATATGACACTTTTATATTCAAATGGCTTCAGTAAAAATGAAGTGGAGCCTTCGAGTGAAGTTATCTTCACTATGATCAGAATGTTGGCACACAAATTAATTAAGAATTCATACAATAGTGGCATGGATTTGGTATGGTAAAGATTTCATAACTTTCTGACACAATCTAGCTTTCATTTTCTGGAGAGGAAAATATAAGTTAACCTCTGAATTGAGAATAACAGCATGGACTGATTGTCATATGCTATAAACTACATGAGAAAGTTAAAACCTTCTGTTCAAGTCACAGTTATGACTGTATCATCATCTCATGACAGTTGAATGTCGTAATCCCGTTCACATAATTACATTCAAGCAGCAGTCATTAACAACACAAAATACCATCAAAATTAGATCCAGTGATAGTTTGCAGCTATTTTGGGGGGTTATAATTAGTAATAGTATACTACTTATAAACACACACCTCTGACATACAAAAACGGGTCAGAGGGGACTTTTCTTACAAAAATTTATAAGTAAAAATTTTCTATTTTGAAAACAAATTTTAACTCTTGTAACGAATTTGTTGTTATATATTTATTTTAATGTTTACGTTTGTATGGATTGAGTTTATATTTAAAAACATGGCTACCTTATAGTGTTAGATGTGTATTGCGAAACTCCCGCCTATTCTCCAAAGTTGTAGAAGATTCTCGAGAGCAAGAATCAAAAGTATAAGTGTGTACGTGAACGCTTTAATTTGCATTGTTGCGCAATCTGAATTTTCTAGAAAATCTTCTCACGCCTATAAATATAACCAAATATAGAATCAGTGTGCTATAAACTTCGGGAGCTATAACTGTGATTTTTATAATGCTTATCAATCGGAAACTTATGATATTTGACCACGAATATTTATAAATTTCGAACGTTACAAATCGTTTAACTTCAGTGGATTCTCATTGGACATTAATATTTTTACGAAACATATAAATTCATCGTGGAGAGCTTAGCGTGTGTGGCAAATGACAAAGCTAGCCAGCTTCACAGCGAATCGTATCTACGTCAACTCGTAATTAACTCGCTCATCGTAAACCCTCGATAAGGTATCAAGGAAATTCCAGACTATAAAAAAAAAACTTTATATTGTTTGTAAGTCTGTGAAACTTTGTTTATAAATCATTGTTTGTAATAACGATTTGTAATTAACTGTTATTGTGAATTGTATTGTTGTTGTATATTATAACGTATTTGTGTTAAAACGAAACGGTGTGTATCATTCTTGTTGGCAAATATCATAAATT
>NW_013665724.1:749468-759416 GCF_000517525.1 Limulus polyphemus | reverse complement strand
CGGCATATATTTAAATACTAAATCCAAAGTACAATTTAACGACTAAATTTAAATTATCAGTTAACTCGGCTTCGGACTATTCATTTACTATTGTTTCTACTAAGTGTACATAGTGTCCTAGACCTCATAAACGTGTTGAAAATCATTCATATAGTGCAAATCAATATGAAAATGGAATGATCCTGAGCAAATGTAGTCTTCATCAACATCAAAACAACATTTTAAATATCTTATTGCGTTTTTCGAATCATCATAGCTGTGATCATATTGCCCATTATTTTCTGGATAATTTGGATGGAATAACTTTGATTATCACTGCCATCTTTACATCTAAGCACTACTGGTTAGTAACAGGACCACCATGTCTCTTCAGGCACACTTTAAGTCACTCCTTAAAGTTTTCTTGGCACCAAAGGCAACAACGTGTGTTTTTTCTGTACTCTATTGTTGATCATCAGCCAAAAAGAATCATCCACATTGTTTGATTTTTATAAAAGTGTGAATATTCAGTTATAGTGATATGAATAATATACTGCATAAGATATACTTTTCAATCCTGTATTTATAACTTGGGGCTGAGTGCAGCCCAATGATTAGCGTACTGGACTGTGGATCTGAGGTTCTGTAGTTTGCTTCCCCTTACCACAAAAAATAATCGCAATCAGCCATGAGAACGTTATAAGAATGATTATCAAATCCTACTATTCGGTCTGTCAAGAGTAGCACAAGAGTTGGCGGTGGGTGGTATTGACTAGTTACCTTCCCTCTACTGTATCACTTCTGTGATGGATTCGCTATATCCTATATCTATTTTAATATCGATGTTTGTTTAAGTTAATTTTATATCTAGAAATTTGCATAACTTCTACTGTTAAATCTGCATTGCGAAATTCCCGCCTACTCTCTAAAATTGTAGAAAATTCTCGAGTATAAAAATAAAAAATAAATGTGTGCACGTAAACACTAGTGTATCGTTTATATTGTTGCGTAAGCTGAAATTTCGAGAAACTCTCCTCACACCTATAAATATAACTAATGCGCCACGCCAAAAGACAGTATATATTATTGGTTTGCTATAGTTGGTGTGCTATGAACTTCGGAAGCTATAACTGTGATTGTTATAACGCTTATTAATCGGGAATTTCAGATATTTGACCAGGAACGTTTATAGATTTCTAATATTACAAACCATTTAACTTCAGCGGATCCACATTGGATATTAGTATTTTTACGAAAACATTATATAACTTCATCGGTGGACAACTCGGTGAAGAACAAAGAAAAGAACTAGCTAGCTGCCTGTTAAGTGATTTGTATCTATATCTACTCGAAACACTCGATCAAATATCAAGGAAGTTCCAGACCAGATAGAGGACTAAATATTGTTTGTAAGCTTGTAAATCTTTTGTACATAGATCATTATTTCTAATAATTGTTATTGTAACTTGTGTTATTGTTTATATATTAAAATATATTTGTATGAATCTTGTTGGCAAGCATCATAAATTAGATACATATCTAAGTTTATTTAATTGCTAAACCAAAAATATCATTTATCTCAATTTCAGGCTATTTGAAGTTATAATACATTACGTAATAAATTGGAGACTCGTCTGGGGTAAATTGTAATACGTAACACTTCAAATTAGGAACAGCTAACAAAGATATTCTTCCTGTAGATTTGCGCGAAATTCAGCTAATAAACATTTATAATTCATTCGTTTTTGTCTCAAAAAGACTGTTTCAGCAAATTGTATCCTTTTTTAGCAGTGTAAACTGGTATCAGCCTTTGATATACATCTGTGTCTTTAGTTAAGTAGTAAAAAATAAAAAGTTTGTAGAAAGTTTACACTAAGATTTGCTTTCCAAAAGTTAAAGAACAGTAATGTCCTCGTTTTTATCTCTGTGTGTGTTTCTGTAAATAAATACCTTTCTACAGTCTTTGGGAATTATTTTTTACATTTTTTATTACTAAATTACTTAATTTTAGCAAATATTAATTTTGAACTATACACGTCTGTAATACGTGACTACAACAGCTTTTTCGTTGCTGGTTTTACTTAGTAATGTTGAAGTTCTCAGATCAATTATTATTGGTTTCATGCCCACTTTCCTTACATATCTTTCTCTTGTAGGTAAAAATTATGCTTACAAAACTTTTATTCATTACTTCCTATTTTTAATAATTAATGGAGAATAGAATTTCTTTTCTCAGAATGATTGACAGCTTTTTATCAGGGGTTCCGTTAAGCCTTAAAACAAAGGGCGGGAAATATTTCAATTTAAGCGTTGGTTTCAATAGTCATTTGTTTGCTTGTGTGTAACTATCCATACAAAATTGTAAGGACACTCAGCCCATCATCTATTCTACGTTATATTACACAATAGCACTATGCTATATGCTACATCATGCCATACATAATTGTACGCTAAAATATTCTTCACCTGAATAGCCAAATGGAGGCGACTGCTGTCGACAGAACTGGGATGGTTGTTTCGAGGAAAAGATGTTTCTCCTTGAGCAACCATATCATGCATGGCTTTAGCGAAACTGTAGATCACAGAAACAGCGTAGACCTCTGGTAGACTAATCTATAGACAGAATGTGAAAATTATCCAAAGAACCATGTTTATCCCGCCATATATTCCCTAACGTAGTTCAAACGCTGTAAATTTCTTTGTAGAATACTTTATATTTTGTATACTACAAAAGACTTTCATCGAGCCTCAGGGTTATCTTTTGTTAGATTCATAACTAAAGAAAATATTTCTACTTTGGTGGATATTTCAGGTGGTAACTTTAGTGAGGATGCATTAAGAGGTACAATTTAAGATGTTTGGGTTTGTTATCTAAATACAGAATATCAAGTGAGTCTAAAAATTATAGGCCAAACAATTTATGGTTAAAAAATCCATTTATTTAATACATTGTAATGCATCAAAGAATGTTCACACTTTAAAAATTCTACTTTTGATGTTCTATTTGTAAAAATGCGCCACTTGGGGTCGCGTTCCAATGCATGGACATTTTACGAGTAGAAAGGAATGCTGATTTAGATACATATTCAGATACTATATGGGTATTCAAATCTTATTATACATATCTAGCGAATAGAATAGATAATCTATGCTTGTTTGTTCCTTCAATTTTTACTAGAAATATCATAACCAGTAAAATTCATTGTCTATTTTCGATAGTCAAAAGTGAAAACATAATTGTCAAAGATTTTACTCATTTCTCTACCAGTGGCAACATCGTATAGACTTTTCATAAAGCTCTCTTCCTCACAAGCATATAACATGATAGTCATAACTGACAGTAAGAACTGATCAGGTTATTTCGCTACCAAAGATTAAACTACACACATGAGTTACTTTCGTATTACTTATAAAATACATGTAATTGAAGAAACCAAGAAAACTTTGGCAAATTTTTGGATCTAGCTATTAAGGGCAGCAGGTCATAAAACGATGACTTCATGTAAGTAGACACTTGCTTGGATTGCATACGTTAAACTTTGGAAGAACATCTGTCCACGAAAAACGAATAATAGTTATTTTAAAATTTTATACTTTTATAGTATGAGAATCTCAAATTGTACTTTATATAAATGGATTATCTACTCAAGAGGTTGCATGAATATAACTTTTGTATTCATAAAGTGCTAACGAAGTGTTAAAACTAAACAATCAGTACGTTATCGAAATTTCAATAAGACACACATACATGCAATATCATTAAAGCATGCAATGACTCTTGATTAACAGGAGAGTTTGAAAGATACATAGAATCACTAAAGTTATTCAGTATTTGACCTTTTACACCTCCATTTGTGCTTAAAAACAAAATATTTTAACCTGGAAGGAGTTAATTTTCAAGATTTACTTGTTCATTCATTTGAAGCTACCCTAACATGTCTTCTGTGAATAGTTAAAAAGTTTAAATGTATTATTAAGATGTTAAGCATATATAAAATTACATTACCACTCTTGCATGTTACAATATATTTGAAAGGTTATGAAATATTTAAACAGATACCCATCCTTTACACGTGCCTCATTTTTTCTCATAGTTGCCTTAAGGATTTTAGAAACGTTGTACAACAAATTCCACTGTTTCGTTGTATAGTTCCTTGTGAGTAGTGACAAATAGAGGTCAAACTGATAATGAACATCTATGGGATCATCTAGGAAGTTAGGTTTTTCAGACCAGCCTGGATGCACAACTAGGACTTTCAAAATTGGTCTAAGAATGTCCATTTCATGCAGCTAGAAAATCCAAATAGATTTATTTCAAACAAACCTCTCTGTTTGCAATTTGTGAAAATATTATTCATTTTTTTAAACAAAAGTTTCCATAATGATATGTTTTACTACACATAATTACAAATAGTATATTTATCGTTTAACAAAACGAATTAAAATGACCAAATAAAATATGTTGAAAAGCTGTTTGACTATTACTAGGCCAAACAAAAGGGACCGAAGTCTCGAAATGCCAAGCATTAAGTTTCATTCGAGTTATGATACTAGATCTTCTTTAATAATACTTATGGGCTTAAGGGACATCTATTAAAAGCCAACAAAACTGATGAATTCAAGTTGTTTGGTGAAACTTGTTTCACGATAAATCACAAAGACATAACCCGATTGATCTCTTGGAATCTGCGAAAATAATTGATCAGATCTATCGTAGAATTCAAATAACAGGTGAAAAAATCTACCAGAATAATAATTGTAAATCACCAACTCTCTTATAACCTAGAAATCTAATCTTAGACTGTAGTAAAAAAAAGTCAATGTAGTCATTCACGTGCTAATCTACAGTCCTAAAATGTTAAACCTCATAACGATATCCAAAAAAAGCTAGCATATGGAAAAATGTTTGTTTGTTTGTAGTTAAGCGCAAAGCTACACAAAGGGTTATGTATGTTCTTCCCACCACACGTATCTAAAATCGGTTTCTAGCGTTGTTAGCCCACAGACATTCCGCTGTGCCACTGAGGGGGTCATATGTAAAGATGGAATATTATGCGCAAAAAAGTCATAGTTTTTAACGCAGTTTTCTGCTCCACATTTAGATGGTACAGTGTTCACTAATATTGTAAGTAGTGTAAAAATCATGTACTGCCTCAAGACACTTACTCAGGACTGTTTTAAAATGTGTTGTTTGTGAAACAAAGCTGGATATCTAAGTATTATATCTTTCCACTGAAGTTTACCTTCCTTTGAAATTAAGTCTGTTAAAAATTCCCTTTGCTTGGACAAACAACACATTTTTGACAAAATAGAAATATATAAACATATCCTCACTTTATGCAAGATCTTATCTGTATAGTCCATGTTGGTCACCAGAAGTAATCGAAGTTTATTGTAGGATTCTGTTACAGAAGTCATACTACGGAGAGTTTTGTTAACAAGATGAACGATGTTAGTTATGTCATCTGGCTTTTCCTCGTTAACTGTCAAGTAGACAACTCTTGGGGACAATTTCATCATTTTTCTTAACATCACGTTGGCTGGAAATCCTCCTTTATTAAAAGTATTAATATTTTTACACTATTTGCTATTATATATCATCAGATAGACAAGTAAGTAAATAGTTAGAAATATTGAGCTAACTTTACCAATATTGCACTAACTATCACAAAAATATATGTTTCCCAAGTATACTACAAAGAAAACAAATGATACAAGAAACATATATCTGAGATCAAATATAAAACAAAAAATATAAACTTATAATTAGCTACCATTAATTTCGTCGTGTAAAAGAATTACGTCACGAGACTTAGTAGAACTGATAACATCGGCAATAGCATCGGTTACGTCATAGTCTCTTGTTCTGTCAATAAAAATATTTCCGCCAGATGGCAGTTGACACAGTCCATGATTGATGACGAAATGAGGCAGCCCTGTTTTCAACATAAAGAACCTCAGTTGAATAGCAACCACACAAGAAGTAAACGAAAGAACAGCATGGACGCCATCTTGTATAGCTTGTTCAACTGTGGAAAAAAGTAACATTATAATTAAATTAGACAAACACGTTTTAATTAAACAAGAATAAAATGAACTGGATAACAAGAATGGGTGTAAATTAATTAGATTTAAAAGTGAATATTGTTTAATTAAGTGCGGTGCTTCAGCCATAGATCGGTAATTTTTAATTTTTCAAAATATATTTATTCTTATCACAAAACATTAAATACATTGTTGTAATTAAATGAATAAATATGATTTAATTCCAGTATTCTTACTTTCCAAGTTTTAAGTAATCGTGTTCGCACAAGATTCGTGTAGTGCTTCGAATAAAAAGTTAGAAACATTTTTACTTATTTTGTGTAAATTGGTAACGAACGAGTGAAATATTGAGTGTCAAAAGTTCATTCTGTAACAACTATTGCTAAACATCGAAGTATTAATAAGGCTATGTATATGTCACATCCTAATGAATTTATTGGAACCTATTCTTTTCTCCAGGATATATCAAAAATAACTGTTAACAATAATATTTGAAACCTTATTTTCACTTCTACAATTTTTTTATTTTATGTCTGTAAGGATCTGCAAATAATTATTAGCGTTCTCCTTAAAGTATTTGACTAAAATTCTCAATCAACACACAATAGTTTGTTTCTTTTCAGTACTACAAAGAGGTGCTTCATTTTACAAATAATGTACAGGCGAACAATAGCAAATATCGGAGTTACAGTGAAACTCCTGACCAGAACAAGCAGCATTTGCATATTTTTACAACAAACTACTAATATTCAGCAGTGTAATATGAATTACCAATATTTATCAATAACACCATAAATATATTTTTACTTGATGCAAGGTATACATTCTACATTCTAGATCATAGAATAGGGCAAAGAAAAGTATAGTGTTCATCGACTGTCGGTGCATTTAACGTAATATTGCATCGTAACAGATTAATATTACTTCCCCAAACCTTATTCGCCACAGGATTCTTCATGAAGCTGAAAGATTTCAATTTATATTTGTCAACTTTACCGATGACTTTATGCTCACACTTTTTAAATCTATTTCATAAGGCAAATCTGGATACATAACAGAATTTATGTGTTAATTTACTATTCTATCGATAATGATTTACCAATCATTGAGTCTGAATCGGGTTTTGAAAGGTAGCAGTTGGTGACCATATCTCGTAAAAGAATAATACTAATGTGAACAATAGAAGCGTAATACTGAACTGAAGACATATCTTTAATGAAAAAAAAGATTGTCTAGACCCTACATTACTACAAAAACTCTAAATAATTAAATGTCTTACCTGTATTTTCGACTACAATTAAGTCAACTGGAATGAATGATCGAACTTCCAATTTATATCGTGGTAAGATGTCTTGGCGTGCGTTCACGTGCATGGCAGCTGCGGTTAGAACTTGGAGCAACATGGAACTGACAGTATGGTTTCGTTCAGCAATGAAACCTATTCGAAGAAAAGCTATCTTAAATGTAATGGAAATGGTTTTTAACAGTGATAGATAGATATTTCGCAAGTCTTAATCAAAACGTTTCACGAGTGAGTAATGGAGCCCAAGAATTACGGTTGTCTAATGATCGACGGTAAAATAAGACATAGAAATGTTACGTTTCTTTCACCACTTATATTTTACACCGAAACGGTTTCTTTATTCTCATATATTTAACTTTTACTGTAACGGATATTGCTCTCCAAAGTTTTAAATCATTGTAAATATTATTAATCTCAGGACAAAACATAGAGATTTCTCAGGGTTCACGAGTTGACAAAATATGCTCATTAGGTGAGCATTGATGAATCAAATAGGTTGCAGTTGTAATACAAATAGATCAATTGAATAACATAAAATAATAAGAACGTTCATCATGTTACAGTCAAAGTACTGTGGTGGTAGTGTTTTCTTGGACTTATGAAAAACGTCAGTTATGTACTACATCATGTATTAAGGCATTACTCCCAGTGGCACAGCGGTATGTCTGCGGACTTACAACGCTAGAATTCGGGTTTCGATATTCGGGGTGGGCAGAGCACAGATAGCCCATTGTGTAAATTTGTGCATTAATTCAAACAAACAAACTTAAGGCATTAACAAGTATCTAATAAATTAAAATAATTATTTTTTTATATATAGCATTTACAGAACTTTATTGTAATTTTATGAAAATAAAATAGTGTATACTAGAAACTATAGCGTGATAGTTAACTTATTAGCAGATTTTATAACTAGAATGGATATATCATATAATGGTTACAAAGAAAAAAAAGCAACGTTTGTAACTGAATATTCATATGTCTACAGGTTTATAGTTTCAATATTTCATGATTAAAAGCCAGCATTAAAATGGATAATCCTCTCTCTCTCTCTAGAACATATTTATTGATTTTATTGTGGAGCATTTTTTTCTGAAATTTGTTTAAAACTTTCTATTTGTTACATTAAAACATTGCATTAAACTTGTGCAAAACGTAATCGATTGAACTCTCTAATCCCTAAAAATATGTGCTTCCGTAGGTTAGTCTGACAAAGAAATTATCTTCACCGTTTCGTTTAAAGCAGTACTCTTTCGCTCTATGGTGTAATGGAGTGCATGGAATTACACATTAACATTGTGTCTGTAAATGACCGAAATAATTAACTAGCCGTGTCAAACTTATATGCAAATATATTCAGCGAATCTCTAGTTACCAAAATATTCTTAGTATCAGAGTGCCTCTTGAGTATTGAACGTGTGTGTGTTGTTACTTTGTTATAATCAAGCGAAAGGCTTGCTCATAAAACTTGAAACATGCTAAAATGTCACACAGCCAGTATATGTAATTTAAGGCAGAAAACAAAAGCTTCTTTCGAAACAAATAAAGTCTACCGAGAAAACAAAGTCGACGATAAAAAATATACTTATAAGCGTCAGGAGTTGTTTGTAACTAAAAATACTTTTTTATTGAAGAGATATTTCTTTTTAAGACACTCTATCTTTTTCATTCCAAATATTAAAATAACAAAAAATAAAGACGCCATTCACTTGTATTCCATCCAAAACAAATTACGTTGCATTAGAGATAGCTTAATCATGAGTCATGAGAATATTTAACATTTCTAGTGTAAACACAGGCACACACATGTGAACATTTCATAATAATTAATGTTGTTATAGGTACCGAAGGTTAAAGGTTTTCTCGAATTTAATTTCTGATCAACTGATTGTACATATTTGTGTGTGCAACTTTCGGCTTTGCGATGTGTATGTAGTTACCCACCCGCTGATTCCACAATGTGTTCTGTATCGATGGTTACTGGATCTGTATTATCCAGTATGAATTATACGTTCCACAAGCTTCCAGTAATACGCTAAGCGATGTTAAGAAAACATATTTCTTCTATTGATAAACGTCTTTAGTAACCAACGAATAAATTAATTTCTTCATCCGCTGATGGTCCTGGTAAACAATTAGCTCAATCATATATAGATATATATTGTTTCACACACTAACGCCCCCTGATAAGAAACTCAACAATTTCAACACTTACATTGTTTCATCTACTAATGCCTCTAATAACTAACTAAACATTAACGCCCCTGATAAGAAACTCAACACTTACATTGTTTCATCTACTAATGCCTCTAACAACTAACTAAACACTGTGACGATATATATTGTTTCATACATTAACGCTCCTGATAAGAAACTCAACACTTACATTGTTTCATCTACTAATGCCTCTAACAACTAACTAAACACTGTGACGATATATATTGTTTCATACATTAACGCCCCTGATAAGAAACTGAAAAAATTCAATACTTATATTGTTTCATCTTCTAATGCCTCTGATAAATAGCTAAACACTGTAAATAAATATACTGATTTTCCTCCTCATGCCTTTGATAACAAGTTAAGCAGTTTTAATATATATATATATATATATATATATA
>NW_013665724.1:738473-748454 GCF_000517525.1 Limulus polyphemus | reverse complement strand
GCCCTTTTAGCCGTGGGGGCGTTATAATGTGACGGTCAATCCCACTATTCGTTGGTAAAAGAGTAGCCCAAGAGTTGGCGGTGGGTGGTGATGACTAGCTGCCTTCCCTCTAGTCTTACACTGCTAAATTAGGGACGGCTAGCGCAGATAGCCCTCGTGTAGCTTTGCGTGAAATTCAAAAACAAACAAACAAACAAAGCTTTCTAAGTAATTTAACAGCATACAAATTTTGTCTTTAAAAATCACGTAGAACAAGTGCTAGGAGATCACCAGTCGTATTCTTCTAAAACAGAAACTGTGTCAATTTGAACCTCAAGATACAGTGGGCATTCAGGCCAGCGGATAAGGAAGAAAGCGCTCCAAGTTCATCTAAAGAAGAAGATAAGAACTTAGCGCAAGATCGTGAATTGTGTGATCACAAGAACCAAAGGTACTATTTGGATATAATGTGAAATGATGCCCACAGAACTGGAAAGGTTGCATTGTAAACAAATGAATTACAAGAGCCATTACACCAACTGGAATTCCGTTGTGTATTAGATACCTTCAGTCTTTCCCTGTCGTGCCTTCATCCAAACATATTAAAACAGTCGTGATGATGACACACCTGTTGCAGCAACCATGACAATAATGCTGTAACAGTGTAACTGCATTTCTAGTCTGTACATCACCGAATTTAAAGTTTCCGCCTATATCATTTTCTTAGTTTAGGTTAACTTGATAATTTCCCCGAAAGGGGGCCGAAGGCTGCCTGGAGGAGTCACCTGTTTGAAGCACTCGCATCACTACAGTAGTACGTTGTCTACCAGTCAGTCAGTAGACACTCAAAATGACGTCACATAAGGGACTCTTAACGTTGCAATTTGCAAGAAATAAGAACATTCGTTACTCTTAATTTACTTGCGAAACAGAACACTTTCGGGGAGCTTGCGGAAGTACATCTAGTTAGTATAATTAATTAGCGTCTTTGTTGGTACACTTAATATATTACAGAAAGTACTGTAGATTTATAGTTATAGCAGAAACTAATATACTACACAATTCGTCACTAACTTTTTCAATCCTTGAACAATTTTGAAGCTCGATTCTTCTTGATTTTTTTGGTTTAGCAAAACCAAATATTTTGGGAGGAAGCACCGTATTTTCACTTCTGCACCCGTATTCCCCTTCAAAATGTTCAGTTTAAAATTTTCAGAACAAACAGCAGTTTTTCAGACTGACAGAATTTTTTCTTCTTCATGATGCCGAGTAAAACATTCCATTGGCCTTTGTCATGTGACACTTTGTAAAAGTCACATATTCGTCCCACTGCTCGTGCTTGTGTCCACAGGGATTATATACATCACAACTGTTAGCAGAGTGGCGTAATATTCTAAAATACATTAGCCATAACAATTAATAAACTTGAACAGCATCCTGTACATTGTGCATAGTCATTGCATGCTATACAGCCAGAACGCAAGTATACTGTGTATTGTGTCTATTATGTTTGTTTAAATATCTGTTTGTTTGTTGTTGTTTGTTTTTTTGAAGCAAAGGCACATAGAGCTATCTGCTAGGTCCACCGAGTGGAATCAAACTCCGAATTTTACGTTGTAAGTCGATAGACTTACCGCTCTCCCACCTAGGGATGTTTTCAAATATACCCTAGCATCTTTGCGAGAAAGCAAAATCTTCTACAGAAATAGCAGGTTCCAGATTTTCAAAGTAAGTGACATTACGAGAAAATGGCAGCTTCCAGATTTTCAAAGTTTGTAACATTACGAGTGAAATAAAGATCCCAGATTTCCAGAGTAGGTGACATTACGAAAGAAAATTAGCTTCCAGATTTCCAAAATTGGTAACATTACGAGAAAAAGAAACGTGTGTGTCGTGAGACTACTTTGTAAGCAACTTTTCGATTGACAGTTAATTATTTTAGGCTATGTTTCCTCATTAGCCATCTGAATTTTTGAGACTTTGGCCAAGTTGGAGCAAGAAGTCTGTTGTTTGTGCATTTCCCAGCTATACTCTCTACATTATTACCTTTGATTTGTAACTGAGTTTTACGAAACTTTGTAACATAGTAATGAAAAGAATGTTCAAATGCTATGACTGTAACCCTTTCATGCCGTAGAAAAAATCATGTATATTTACACACGTATATTCAGGTTTTTCTTGTAATTTCAGTACAGGCTTCCCGTGATTAGCTAAACGTTCTATCTGAACAGGATGCACTCAGTTATGAAGTATCATGTATGCTTAATCCTGCCTTTAGTTAGTCATTCATGACCAATAATAATAATACTGTGTGTTTGCCACTGAATGCGACCAGTACATTGTATAAATCGTTATTAATATCTTCGAGGTGTCTGGCGTGCTTGCCATCTGCAACAACAGAGAAAAAGAAGACCCTATTTGAGGTGAATGACTTGGCATTCAGAAAAAGCTTGAACTGAAATATAGTTCCAAATGAAGATATTTCAGCTATTTCTTGTTAAGTTTTTCAACAGAATTAGTTATCTAAGAATCGTCCTGGTAATTATCAAATGCGACCATGCTTTGTAATTACTGTTTGAAAGATAGAAGTATCGTCTAGCATAATAGAAATAGCCACATGTCGCTTACCACTGTTTCATTTGTTTTATTAAGTATATAATTTATTTTGAAGAGAAACAACTTTTTCCCATATCTGGACTTTTTTTCGTCAAATTTAACTTATCCGTATTTTCATACTTTACCTAGAAGCCTCCTGTTATTGTGGTCTCAGTTAAGTTATTCGTCGATCCAGTTTCAACTAAAAATGTCCCGTAATTAGCACAATATCCCTACACGTTACTTAAAATCAGATTAAAAATATATAATGTGAGCATGATAACTGTATGATGAATAACAATAATATAAAAACCCCAGAAATAGAATTACAAATGTTAATATGCTTTTCACCACTGGCTGGTTCAAGTAAGTTTTTGTTTGTTTGTTTTGCTAATCTTTCAATTAACAAGCGACAACATCTATATCATTATAAATGAAGTTGTTCGTTTGTTTTCCTAATTTTTCAATTAGCAAGCAACAACATCTATATCACTATAAATGAAGTTGTTGTTTGTTTTCCTAATTTTTGTTAATTTTTCAATTAACAAGCAACAACATCTACATCATTATAAATGAAGTTGTTGTTTGTTTGTTTCCTAATTTTTGCTAATTTTTCAATTAACAAGCAACAACATCTACATCATTATAACTGAAGTTGTTGTTTGTTAAATTTTGCGCAAAGGTACACGAGGTCTGTCTGCGCTAGCCGTCTCTAATTTTGAAGTGTTAGACAGGAAAAAAGGCATCTCGTCAAAACCATCCACAAAAATTCGTAGAGTAGTCTTTGGCTGCCACTCTTATAACGCACACAAAGTACGAAGCGCAATTCTTTTTTGTTGTTGTTGTTGTTTGTTGTTGTTTTTTGACGCGAACCTCGAACCACATGGTCGGAGACGCTAACCGCAGAGATGCGCTCGGCTCTAAGGTGTAGGTAGATATGTATATCTATGCTGTATCGTTGATAACAGCTCTCGGAAATAATTTGTGTTTTGTTACATTTTTCAGATAGTTCTGAAAATAAGAAAAAACTGGAGTAATGTTGCTTATTTAATAAATAATTTATATTTTATATTTTCATCCACTCGGCGAGGAAAAGAAGGTAAAATTCCATAATTTTACACTGCTTACTTATATTTAATATTTTCGTTACGGTTTTTTAAGTACCATACGTTCTTTTCAAAATCAAATCATTAACTCCCAGTGCGCAAGTTTTGCTAAAAACATTTTATGTTTTAATTCGCTTATCTCTATATCTAAATTATTTGTTGCCCCCCAGTGGCACAGCGGTATGTCTGCGGACTTAAAACGCTAGAAACCGGGTTTCGATACCCTTGGTGGACAGAGTACAGATAGCCCTTTGCGTAGCTTTGTGCTTAACTACAAACAAACTAAATTATTTGTCATAAAAAAGAAAAATAGCATGCTTATAAGTTATCTTAATATTATGTATATTACTTCCATGCTTTTTAAGCGCTTTATTTGCCCCACCCCAGTGGCACAGAGGTATGTCTGCGGACTTACAACGCTAGAATCCAGGTTTCGATGCCCGTGATGGGCAGAGCACAGATACCCCATTGTGTAGCTTTGTACTTAATTACAAACAAACACTTTATTTGAAATAAATTACAATTTTTTTTAGCCAGTTCATATTTTTGTCACTTGAACTCGTCAATCTCTTTATCTATTTATACTGTTTGATTTTAAAAGCTGTGCAAACTTTTGAGTTGGCTGTATTAAATTACACTGGACAACAAAAACTTTGCTACTGAGGAAAAGTCAAGTAATTCGGGGTGATTTGATGGTGCTGATTTCAAAAATGTAGTGAGAATTTGTCCATCACCTCTAGATTTTGATTTATCGTAATATATCAATATTTTATCAGCACTATGTGAAAGAAATACCATGCAATCACCTCAGTACAATAGATTTATGCTGCGAAATTAACTTTACTTCAACAGTTTAATGGGTAAAAACATACACTTTTGATAACTCCAAACACTGACTGTATTGTATTGGTATAAAATTCTATATATATTGTTCATATATACTAATTATTCTAGAAATAATTGTAGCGAATTGCACCACTTTTGCTTCATTCCCACGCTCACCTGCACCACCCGGGAATCACGAAACCCTCGCGTGCTCAGTATGCTATAACATTCGAGAAGTCTCTCGAATGAGCATAAAAGGGACGGAGTCACACGCCTCTTTCTCTCTGTGGGACCCTCCACTAGCGGCAAAGAAAATTCAAACAGCCCTTGACAAAATCACACAGTGGTGCAACAAATGGAGGATAATACTTAATCCTACTAAAACCCAGGCAATCATACTCTACCGAAGATTAAACAAAAGACTCAAGCGTGTCAAACTAACTAAATTGAACCTCTACAATAACCCGATCTCATTCACTAATTCCGCAAAATTCTTAGAAACTACCATAAACACTAATAATCATGTACATTTATATATCAGACCATTATTAGATTATGGCGCAATGATTACATGTAACATGAATAATAACCAACAGCAGATTTTACAAAAAACTACGAAACAAAGTAATACGTCTCGCTTACTGACTCCCTCACTACACACCCGCATGCTACGTTGAAAAACACATATCGCTACACACTATACAAGACCGCATTTCTAAACTCGCCGTCAAATATTACAATAAAGCCACCCACCAAAATTCACTCACAGCCGAATTTCATAAAATTGCCGCCACCCCAAGCCATGGAGAAAATATCTATCCCCATACGACATGATACATAACACCACAAATACCTATCCCCATACGACATGATACATAACACCACAAATACCTATCCCCATACAACATGATACATAACACCACAAATACCTATCCCCATACAACATGATACATAACACCACAAATACCTATCCCCATACAACATGATACACAACACCACAAATACCTATCCCCATACAACATGATACATAACACCACAAATACCTATCCCCATACAACATGATACATAACACCACAAATACCTATCCCCATACAACATGATACATAACACCACAAATACCTATCCCCATACAACATGATACATAACACCACAAATACCTATCCCCATACAACATGATACATAACACCACAAATACCTATCCCCATACAACATGATACACAACACCACAAATATCTATCCCCATACGACATGATACATAACACCACAAATACCTATCCCCATACGACATGATACATAACACCACAAATACCTATCCCCATACAACATGATACATAACACCACAAATACCTATCCCCATACAACATGATACACAACACCACAAATACCTATCCCCATATAACATGATACACAACACCACTACCACACCTCCATGATCAACAGAACTACTCATAACATATTATATTCTTTGCATAACCATTTCACTGTTCAGTATCTTTCCAGGTCTTTAACCCGTCAATAGATCTTCACCTGGGCACTAGTTGGGCTTCTATTCGGTCCCGACTAGTGAAAGTGGGTTTTCTCGGGGTACTCCCGTTTCCCCCACATCTAATTCTTTGGCATTTGATCTATAGATCCCGGTCTTGACACTTGGATCCACTGATCTCCGCCAGGCCCTGTAAAGGCCCGTTTGCTTTTTTTTGTTTCGATAACTTGTCAAAAACGGCTGCCGACTTGTTCCTTCTTCAAGATCAACCGGCCTCTGCTACGCCTTGGACTTGCCTTCACTTCTGCCTACTTGCCTCATCATCATACGTATGTATGCGGGAATATATATATGTAAATTTATTTTTGTTCCTCATTATTATTATTATTATTATCACTTCTTTGCCCATACGGCTCATTAATCCGCTGACCATTAATTGAAATTTAACCTTATGCCTCGAGCAGGGTGAAGGAGGATTGCTAATCTTCTAGCACCATTGATTAGTAATTATTTCTTAGGATATAATTATTTTTAAATCAGAATAACTGCCAGAAACGAGCGCCTCTTTCTCGGTTTCCTCTCACTCAGTCAGTTGGTCACTTGGTGTCGTTCGTGCACAGTTAAAAGAAAGTCCGATCTTGTTTCTCGCATTATACCCGTGATATAATCAAATTCTGCAAAACTCTGTTTTTTAAAATCTTTTAAACTTTAGTTCTGTAAACATAAATTATTTTATGTTTTTTAGAATATCATTTGAAATGCTGGCTGCCTCAAGTTGGAGTAAAGTCCGAAAGTGTAAAAACCACCCAAACAGTTTCTACTACATTTGTAGAAAATATATTAGAATTTCATGAAGGAAAAACATCACACACACAAGGTAAAGGTAGCTTACTACCACTATTTGTAGTGTAAAATTGGTACCCAAGAAAACACTTGGGCTCCACATGTGTGTTGTAAAGTTCGTATATCTGGCTTGAAATAGTGACTGAATAAGAAGAGAGCAAAAGTGCCATTTGCAGTTTCTATGATATGGCATGAGCCCAAAGATCATCTAACTGATTGTTATTTTTGCATGGCTAATGTTTCTTGATATTCATGATAAATTAAACAATACATTAAATATCTAGATATTGCATCTTCAATGAAACCAGTATCTAATGAGTTATCCTGTGAAGAAGACAATGAATCATCTTCATTCTTCATCCAGTAATTATATTCCTGTGGCATCTCAACATAAACTGCCTCATCTGATCACACAAGAAGAGCTAAATGATCTGATTCGTGACTTGTCTTTATCAAAGCAGCATGAGAAACATCCTGCTCTCGTTTACAACAATAAAATTTATTAGTTCCAAGAACAAGAGTTTCAATTTACCGATATCGCTATCAAAGTCTTGCTTCTCGCTGCAGCATGCAAGATACTTTGTGTTTCTGTACAAATATTGATGCACTAGTGAAAGAATTACGTACTGAACATCATCCTCAAGAATAGAAAAAATTTATCGACTCATCTAAAGTTAGTCTGAAAGCTATATTTTTAAACAATAGGAACACTAAGCCATTGATTACTGTTGCTGTTGCTGTGAGCATGAAAAACTTATCAGAGCCTGTAGATTACACTTGAGGCCATCAAATATGATCACCATAAGTGGAACATATGTGGTGATCTAAAAGTTATGGCATTCCTGCTAGACCTGCAGAGTGGGTATACCAAAAATTGTTGTTTTTGTGTCTCTGTGAATTACATACCAAGATGATAAAAATCATTTCAAAAATAAGGAATGGCCAGTGAGAGAGAGAATTACATACCAAGGAAACAGAATATCAAGTATCAACCTTTAGTGCTCCCACTTCATATTAAACTGGAACTCGTGAAGAATTTTGTAAAAGGAATGAACAAAGTTGGTAATGGTTTCAGATATCTATCTGAAAAGTTTCCAAAAATCAGTGAAGCAAAAATAAAAGGATGTATCTTTTTGGGCCACAGATTCGGGAAGTTCTGATGGATGATGATTCTGAAACAGTATTCAATCAAAAAGAACTTGCTTCCTGAAAATACTTCAAACTGGTTGTCAAAAATTCCTTAGGAATTCACAGAGATGAAGACTATGCTGCAATGATTGATTATATGCTCGAGAACTATAGAAAAATGTGGTCTAGGATGTCACTAAAGATGCACTTTCTTACACTCCCATTTAGACTGTTGGTTTTTACATCGTGAAACTGAGAACATACACCAGAGGCGCAACAAGTCAAGCACATATTTTGTAACGAAAAATAAAAAATAATACCATGATGAAAATTTTGAACACGACGTCAATGAATTTTCAGTATATAATGTTATTATACGCATTGCTTTTTTAAACTGATCATGTTATTATGTATTGTTTTTGAACATTATTAAAAACAATTTAGAATAAACGAGTAAAGTTATTAAATAAATGCCCCCCAGTGGCATAGCGGTATGTCTGCGGACCTACAACGCTAGAATCCGGGTTTCGTTACCCGTGGTGGGCAGAGCACAGATAGCCCATTGTGTAGCTTTGTGCTTAATTACAAACAAACAAACAATTAAATAAAAAGTTGTTATATTCACAATATATATAAGAAGATTTTGAATAA
Source organism: Limulus polyphemus (assembly GCF_000517525.1). NCBI lineage: Eukaryota > Metazoa > Arthropoda > Merostomata > Xiphosura > Limulidae > Limulus > Limulus polyphemus. Next base: position 739,844 of record NW_013665724.1, on the reverse strand, counting down.
ATCTCTCAAAACACGAAAACTAAAAGTGATCAGTATGATTTTTAGAATCAGCATTGTGAAATTACTCAGTTGCATTTTTTTCTAGGAACAAAGAAAAAAATGTTGCCCTATGTTATTTATAATTAATAAAATATGTATATGTATGTTTTCGTACATATGTGCGCATGTTATCTAGTAATACCTTACTTAATCAATCGCGAACGTTTTGTTCACAATCTAGACCATGTAGCCTATCAAAGTTCCAAATAATGATATGAAGCCACTACACCTATTTCCCACATTTTAGATATAAAATGTCAATACTACTCAAAGCAAAGACACAACAAAGAAGCGTTTATTGATCGGTAGTATATGTTATATTACGTTAGATTAAGACTGATAATAATTTGAGCCACGTGTTTTTCTGCTGGCCATATATCAGTTTCCAGTAAAGTGTGATGAAAATTATTAGCAATTTTATAACCAATTCAATATAACACAAACAACTAATCAACAGGTCACGTTTCGCCAGCCAAGGAAACAAGGTCAAAGAAATCCTTTGAAACCCTAGTGCATTTGGTAGATGAACCCGTTATTTTCCTTTATTCTTGAAATCACGTTTCGTCAGCCAAGGAAACAAGGTCAAGGAAATCCTTTGAAACCCTAGTGCATTTGGTAGATGAACCCGTTATTTTCCTTTATTCTTGAAAATACAAATCCACTTTTCCAAAGCGAAAGGGTTTTATTAGGTTTCTTTAAATTTTATTTTCTAAACTTTTTGAACTTACGTCAGCTTGGAGAAAAAAAAAAAGGCGTTAACATCATAACAATTGTAATTTGAATACATGGCTTGTATAAATAGTGTTTCGATCATGTTTGTATCATGTATCGAACCCACGACCCTCAGATTGCGTGATGAGCGCCCTAGTGGGTTCTGGTATTGAGTGAAACGTGTCGGCGATGATATTCGAAAAAACCTTTAGGAACCGAATAAATAATATAATGTTTAAAAATACAATAAGGCTAATTCGTTCATAAGAACGAAACATTGTTCATTTTCATTTTAATCATTGATGATCTTAATAGTAACTGAGTATCGTTATCACTCTTCCTATTTGATGTTCATGTATAACACAACTTAATATATTTATTGAGACAATTTATTTAATCCTATTGCAATATTTTTATCATTCATCCTACCCCGTAATGAATGATGTTTCCCTACTTACTTTACGTACAATTTAATAGCATTGTATTGCATTCACAGATTTTTCAAAACAAAAAAGACCCCAAAACTCAAGCGCTTTCATATAGTTCACAGTTCAGGAGAAGAATAGTCAGCTATTCGAAAGTGCTCGAGTTTTGGGTCTTTTTTTAATCACTGTTTGTTTG
>NW_013665724.1:702296-737586 GCF_000517525.1 Limulus polyphemus | reverse complement strand
AGCTCAAGCTATATGTTCGAGTAGAAGCAGCAGTCTACACACAGGATTACATCAACAAATAATACTATACCTATAACGACGGTTAACAGAGGGTCTTAGGTATAACGATTTTCAACAAATGAAGGGTCTTTAACTAACTGATCAAAACTAGAAATAAGGTGGTTACTTCAATTATAGTTTTTTTAACAGAATTTTGGCTCTTCTTTATGAAAGAGCCAAAAGTGTTTGACGATATCAGGAAATATATTTGATCAAAAATGGGGCATATTTGACAAGAAGAACTGTATAATAATATATTCTATACTTAATACTGGGATAAATTCTGACTAGTAACCGCATTTGTTACGTTTTGAACACAAAATATTTTCCGTTAGCAGCTTTTAAGGCTTAAGTTGATGTATGTTCAATATCAAACTACACGTTAGCAGTTAATCTGTCCTCACGTACACAGAAATCCAAGTGTATTCAGGTCTTTTAACTTCTAAAATTCAAGACCCTCGTTTTTATTCTTCCATTGAAAATTATTTCAAGTGATACGTTTACTTGAAAACATTTTGCCAAATGTTACAATTACGTGAAGTCTGATATTATCTTCTACATTCTCATTCTACTCGGTGCTGTTGAGTTTGCTCTAGCTTCTAAAGCAAAAAAATTTACGACAGTAAATAATACTTATGTTAAAAGTACCATCATTTTCAAGGTGATTTGTACGTTATATTAAAACGACTTAGAATATGCAACTCAGCACGTTACGTGACAACTACAATTGATATAAAGCCGTGTTGAACAGAATTTACCAGAACGACATTTTGACATTGTAGTTTTGTAGGTAATTTGATACCACCAAAAATGATCGCTTTGGAGAAGAGTATGTATCAGGCCTTTCTGACGACAAATATTCATACATTAAGATAATAAAGATGTATTGATATCGGGGATTTAGTTTATCTAAGAAGATGTTATCCCTAGCACTGAACGAAATTGAAAAACACAGAAATATGGATCAACTTGGGACACCAGAACTATCCAGAAAGAGATCTGCAATTGGTCGTACCCCAGCCGTGGTAAGCAAAATACAACGTACTGTAAGAGATGATAAACACTCAAACACGAACGTCAATGCCAAAAGCCGTGCAGGCTCAAGTAACATAATCAAGGAGAATCTCTGTACACAAGCTGCTTCCACTACACTCCAATTCAACTGTCGCACACATCAAGCAGTTCAAGAATAAAACAGGTATTCATGCTATTCCTTACGAACACATGCAAACCAAGTCACCGGATACAGCACCTATAAATTTCTATGCGATCGAATTGTTAAAATGTTCGCTGTGTATCCGTCGTCCTTGTACACTAGATGGGTTATGGAAGGTTCACGGGGAGAAGTAGTGTGCTTTTACATGAAAGTTTTAAAACGGAGCCTTTTATAGTGAAACCTATACGGCAGGGCAATTGTCAAGATGCACGATCACCAAACAGAGCATCAACTATAATGACATGACGAGACTCCAAACCGTTTTAATATAATGTACTCAACCTCGGTAAAACGTAATTTATACGAATTCCAAATAAAATAAGGAAAAATTTGCTATGTTTACAAAGACGAAATAAGTTTTTAATGTGTCTTTATAAGTGAATAATCTATCAAACAACTAAAGCAAAATCCAATAGTATCGTACATACATATTACAGAGGTAAAGGTAAGACAAACTACAATATAAAAATGGTAAACTGTGTCCCAGCAAAGCAAATGTCTGAGGAAATAGAACTCAAACAGTGGTGTGGATCCACCTTTTATCTGATATATCGTTTATTCCCAAACCTAACATCTGAAAAGAAATTAAAACTTACAAATTAACACCACAAACTAGTGGTAAAGCCCACAGCATTAAGTTTATAAAACTACCACCCACAATATGTTATCTGTCGCCGTCAACTACAGACAAGAGAAAAGGCATCCAGTCAGAAGCACCTAACCATCCACCATCCATACTAAATGATCGACTGTCAATTTATAACGCTCCCACAGCTTAAAGTGCGAGAACTATTCTGTGGTATCGAACGGATTCGAACCCGGCTCACCAGCTCCAAAATGAAGAGCTATACCACAGGCCAAACCCACGCCACCCTTACAGAAAACTAATGACAACAAATAAAGACGAAAAATCAGATTATTAAAAATAAACCGTAAAAGTTGAAATTGGCCCGGCATGGCCAGGTGGTTAGGGCGCTCGACTCGTAATCTGAGGGTCGCGGGTTCGAATCCCTGTCACACCAAACATGCCAACCTCCGCTTTTGCCTGGTCCCAAGTCCAGGGTGAGAAAGGAGGAGGGTTGGGCGTGGGGCTAGCAACTCCACCGCGTAAAAAACCAACCTGCTACAAGTAACTGCAACAACAACTTCCGTTGGCGAGGTGTTGTTGCGGCCCTATGCTCCACTGGGAGTTTACAGGAATAAAAAAAAAAAAGTTAGAAATTGCAGATCGCGTAAAGGTCAAGTACCTGTATAAAGAGCTTAATGAAAGTTAGGATGTGTAGGTTAACAAACAGTGCTTTAATGAAAGTGGATTAGAAATAGCCTTTCTAATTAATAGATAATGTACTACTTCAAGCAGTTTCATCTATGGCCACTATACTCTGTTCTGTAAATTATCATTACCCTTTTTTAAAGTATTTTTTACTTTTTCTTTACCTGTTTCTTAAAGTTTTTATCTTTCAGTAGGAATAATTGCGTTCCCACAATTGTTTGCAAATGATCAATGATATAGGTTTAGATGAGACAAGATTTACGCTTCAGCACCCAATATCTCCTCCAGATTTTCTAGTTTTAATTCACATCTAAATCATGCGAATAAATGGTTAAATCTCATAGCTATGTCTCCACCATGGATTTGGGTCTTACATTTGCAGATACCTCTTTTACTGTGATACATTCCCACGTTGTTATTTGCATACACGTTTTATTTATCTCTTCTACATGTCTAAGCTTAATTGTTATGGCTTAGTTGTTTAGAGTAACAAAAAAAAAAATCAAAGTAGAGAAATGCTGTTGTGATATGCTCTCTGTTCATTCGCTTTATTCTGTGTATTACACGTTTTAAGATATCCAAACAACCTGTATTACCATGTTTCAAGATATCCAAGTAATATGTATTACCGTGTTTCGAAATAGCCAAACAATGTGTATTAAATGTTTCAAGATAGCCAAACAACGCGTATTACACGTGTCAAGATATCCAAACAACCTGTATTACCATGTTTCAAGATAGCCAAACAATGTGTATTACACGTTTCAAGATAGCCAAACATCGTATTTGTCTACTTTATTCAGCTTAATTTCACGTTTCAAGATAAACATTGTATTCACCCGCTTTATTCTGTGTGTAACAGCTTTTCAGGATCGTCAGATATTATATTCAGATGCTTTATTCTGCATATTATCAAGTTTGAAAATAGCTAGGCTGTGTATTATTGTGTGTATGTTTTCGAGTTTCATTATAGCTCTTCTACATCAGACAGAAGTTAGCTGATTTCAATACTTCTAACACGGCTTTTGAGCCCAATGCAGTATAATATGAATTTACGACGCCAGTAAAACGTCTCAGTGACTATAAAAAAACATAGATAAATATTGACATTGTGCACACTAACAAAACCGTTGCTCAGATATTTTTTGTGTGTGCGTGTTCAAGGCAAGGAGAGTGTTATTTTCTTATGTGTACTGTTTAAATTATTATTTTGTGATAAGTGTTTACAAAGTTCAACTTGCACAAGTAAAGTTGAGTTTTGAGTTTGTCTGTTATGGATTTCGCGCAAAGCTACACGAGAGCTATCTACGCTAGCCGTTCTTTATTTAGCAGTGTAAGACTATAGGGAAGACAGATAGTCATCATCACCCACCGCCAACTCTTGGGCTACTCTTTTACCAACGAATAGTGGAATTGACCGTCACATTATAACGCTCCCACGGCTGAAAGGGTGAGCATGTTTGGTGTGACGGAGATTCGAACCCGCGACCCTCAGATTGCGAGTCGAGCACCCTAACCACCTCAGAAACTTACGTTCGGTAGTAATGTGTAGGAAGTGGAAGATCTATAATTCAATGGTCTGTAGATATTTGCATTTTTGACAGATTACGAAAAAATAATTTATTCCCCTGTACTTTATATATATATATATAGTTTTTAATAAGAAACTCCAATAAAAGTTAGACCTTTCTCTGAAAATGCAATTATATTTACTTAGGAATAAACGTATTAATTTAAAGTTGAGATGCTAGAACATAACTTCCCACTAAAGCATAGCATTTTTATTGCCAATTCTAACCCGTTTCGCTACTACGATTAACCCCTTCCTTGCTCACGACTTGCAGATTTAGTCACATTTGGGCTGCATCTTTTAATACATTACGTTGTGTGATGTTAAACACAAATTTACTCAGAACTTTCTATACTCTGTCCACCGCGGAAAATCGAATCCCGTATTTTATTGCGAAAAGTTGTCAGACTTTTGCGTTATTATATTTACTTCAAGATCAATATATCTACAACTTAAACGACTGAGCTATAAGATTGAACATATGGTAAGATATAGTATATTCGATAATTTATATATACAAATAATGACTGTTATTTTGAAATTACAAAGTCAACCAGCTACGTTAATTGCTTAACCACACATGTTAATATGATGTTATATTACTCACTATAGAAATTGTTCTAACACTGTGTGTGCCTACTTACACATGCAAATTAATTTTCATATTATTCATTATACAAGTAGTTCTAACATTGCGTGCTTACTTATACGTGCGAATTAAGGTTTGTACGCTTAATTATATACACACATGTAATTCTAACATCGTAAAATAAATTATACGTGAAACTTAACTGATACGTTAAATATGAGTGTAATTTTAGTTCCACATGTGTTAATTACTACGCGCACTTACACTACCATACGAAAAGAAACATAATTCACTTACTCGATGTCATCCCTATACAAACAATAGGCAAAACGGCTAGGTCAGAGACCTTATATAGGTTCAGATATAGCATCCTTCATTTTTAAATGCGGACTAGCAGGAAGGCAACTAGTCCACAACACCCGCCGCGTGAAGCGGCTATTCTTATCTGACAGTTGAAAATGCGAAGCATGCTTGTTAGCACCATGTCACGACCCCGAGACCCCGGGATCCCAGTCCGACTCTCCGGCGCAGCCAAAACGAAATGAGTACACACCAAATAATAAAACAAAACACCTCTTTTTATATATAATTTTACATCATAACTCAAATGTTTTGCTCTACGATAACTCCTATAGCACTTGCAACTGTAGATTTCCACTTAAGTAGGAGAGTGCTCATCTGTTGTAGCGTTAGGGACATAAATTATAATGAATATTATATTATTGGATAAGTTCTTGTCTTCTGTGAGCTTACATGTTTGTAAGAAGAAAAAACAAATATATATATATATACACACTTACATGTTTATATGGAAAAACAATATAAATGTACACACATATTTATAAGGGAGAAAACAATATATCTACATATATGCATATATATATATATATGTATATATATATATACACTTACATGTTTATCAGGAAAAAGAATATATATATACATACTAGCATGTTTTGCAATACTTTAAAGATTCTAGCCTTCCAATATTGACATTAATCAATTATTCATACTTCTGCATGAATCCTGTTATCTCGCACTTAACCTTATGAACATGTTCGATTTACCTTTTAAAAGACACTTAAATCTATCTATCATTCACACATACACGTTTTTTACAACCAAGTAAAAGGTTCTTGTAACTTACAAGTTGTAACTCCAATAAAGCCTGAGATAGCGGTTAAAGACAACCATATTTCTATTTATTACATTTTGTTTGTTTCCAATGTTCATTAACTTCTATTAATCATCCGTTTTCAACCAATCAGAAGCACCATCAAGTGTTGTAAAATTCTTTCATTAATATAAGTCCATTACGGTCTACCAGAGGCTAAAAATTACAATATATTCTTAATTATACTCATGGTCGGTTAAGTTCGTGGGAGGGTGTGGGTATAAAAATGTTGCAGGGGTATCTCAGAATTTAACCTTATAGATAAACCCAATATAGTTCAATAGTATTTATTAATTACAGTTCGAGCAATACTAAAACACGATCGATGGGTAGGTAATATAAAAAATTTTATTATTTAAAATATATATATAAATGTTTTTGTTAAATGGCCAAATAAATAAAAGAAGTAAGAGCATGTTAATGAAAAATACTAGGTTTATGTGAAACGACTTAAACCGCTGTTTTCATTGTGACACAGATACAAACATATGTTTTTTTCAATTAGACATCCAGTCTTTGATTAATTTCGTTTATTTTTCTCTTAGTCATAGGTCCTCTTAGATTCGGTCCCGTCTTTAACTTAGTCCTGATTATACTTGCTTCCACTGGTCAAAAGGAATACAACTTTTTGAAACCTAAAATTAGGCTATAGTTTATACTTAAATATTTTAATTCTTATATCTACAAAAGTAACAGAAATGTGTAAAAACAACGGTCACAAGCAGTCCAAATGGCTGTAGAAAGTATACTCTCTCCGTGTTTGATATTATTAATCAGTCTGATTTACTATTTTAAGCTGTGATCTTCAGATTACTTTAAAAGAAGGAAAACGATATTTACCTATCAATCTGTGACCTATCAATAGACCAATGGATCTGTATGTCTGTCTGAATCTTTATTTGTTATTAATCTCTCTCTCTGTGTTTGTTTGTTTTTTGTTAGCCTTTCCGTTTATGTATATATTTCTATGCCTATTCATATACCAACTAAAGTAATATGGTTATAGATAGATAGATAGGAAAAGTCAAGCCGAAGTAAAACCCTACAACAAAGGCTAAACAAATAATATCAAATTAAAAAGGTAAAACTTTCACATGGGAATTAGAAAATGCATTCAGGTCTTCGAAGAGTTTAAGAGAGTAATGACTACATATAGCGGCATGGAGACCTTTTATTAGGCTATTTAGCATCTTTTCGCAAACCTAAAGAAACATATATATATATAAATACGTTTCAAAACCTATTAATAGACGGAGGTATTTTAGCCCATAACGTTGCACATCACTACCATCTATATGAACAGACGAAGGTGTTTCAGCCCATAACGTTGCACATCACTACCATCTATATGAACAGACGGAGATGTTTCAGCCCATAACGTTGCACATCACTACCATCTATATGAACAGACGGAGATGTTTCAGCCCATAACGTTGCACATCACTACCATCTATATGAACAGACGAAGGTGTTTTAGCCCATAACTAAAAGAATGCTTCGCATATATGATAACATTTATATTCCGCTTTATAGGTTCACATAGAAATAATACTTTACGCGTTTTGGGGTAATTTCTTAGAATATGAGAAAGATATTGTAATATTGATATTCATACTACAATCAGTTCATAGCATCAATATAAAATGACACGCGAAAACTTTTACAGTTAGAACAAACAGAACCATAATATTTAGAATTTATAGTATATAGTAGAAAACTTCTTAAGATTAATATGTACTTAGTGTCTGAAACAGGTTTTACATGGTACGTACAAGTCAATGACTTTACATTACTTTACAGAAGTAAATAGTGTTTCAAAGACACACAACACAAACACACGCAGCATATACGCTTGACTAAGAGAAAAACTACACAACTTAAAACACGTTTTTCTAATGAAACACGCCCAAAATGTGTAACTAAAAAACTAAATCTAAACCTGAGGTAGACCTATAGCAAATGTTAGCTTAATAATTCTTGGTAATGACACGTTAACTAGTGTTTAATTTTCAGAGCAAGCAGATTCTAAAGAATCGTGTACTTACTTACCAAACCATGTAAGTCAAGCTTTACGTCAGACCAAATTCTAAGTCCAGATGAGACTGTTGTGTGCTGTCACTCGGTCCTCTTCTCTAGCTTCCAGGTGGAAAAACAAAATGAAATGAACCAAAAACGTTGTTTCAATTTTACCTAGGCCTGAGAAGTGATGTTCAAATTGTTTGGCATTGTATATTACAAGCTATAGCTGTTTGTTGATTGTATTTACTGACGCTGTTTTCGCATTTATGGCTCCATGCCGCGCTAGTTTCAAGTATTCTCTCCTTGAGCTCATTGTGAGAACTGTGACAACTATGAAGAAAACTCGTTTTATAAACTGTGTCACGAGATGGCGCCATAAGAGGAAAGTTTTGTTTTTGTTATATGTTAGTATTATTCATTGTCGTCGTTATTGATGTTGAAACTTCAATTAGTAAATACAAAAATAATAAAAGTTTTTGTTTATTAACATCTTACACAATTTTTCATTAAATATAATACACTACCAAAATTTGTTTCCTTTAACATATATAATATTATTAGCGGGTAAATGGATGGTGAAAAATAGCTTAAAAACCATTTATCATTATTAAAACAAGGCAGTGAAATTAATCAATTTTGTTTTATATGTATATTTATATTGAATAAGGTAGAAAAGAAAACATGTCATTGGATACATATTCTTATCCAAATTACTAATGTTATAAAGACACTGAAGAATATCTTATCCTAAAGATTTATTGTAGATTCAGAGCAAAATAAACTCTAACGTGTAAACAGCACGAGAAAGACATACGAGCATCTTCGAAAACACCAAAAAAATATGCTAATATTAAATAAGATATGTGAAAATGCTCATTTTCTTGTGCGTATAATATCTTTGAATGTTTTCATACAAATACTGTTTAGAAAACAGATTTTATCTCTCAATATCTTCTTCTTATAAAACGTTCATGTATGTAGAATAACATTCATCCGAACACCAATCTTTACTATAGGAATTATGCAATATAGCAACCGTATTCAACGTATTAAGCATGTTTTTCTAATTTTTTCAGACGGGACTAACTATTTTGAAAAATCATTAGATTCTGCTTTATGAATCTACTGAATTCTTTGTCTGTTTTTTTAACTGCAAAGCTTCACAGTGGATTACTTGCGGTAGGTACATCGCAGGGACCAAACTCTGAATTTCAGCATACAAGCTTAACGCTGAGTCACTGTTAATTGTCACTCGGTCTCTCAGTAAAATTTTAATTAATTCATTGTCTCATTTGTAATTCCAGGAACTTATGGGCGAAAATAAAGAAGAATACATAATAATATGTAATCCACATTATAGCTACTATAAGCAGTGCCTACGAGGCCTTTCGCATAGTACCAGGGCTCATTTGGCTAGCTGGAATACGACAAACACAGTGGTGGTTAAGAATATTATATTAATACCATTACTAGTAGGGGAAAGTGGGGCAAAACGGCTATTTTACCTTTGAATGTAGTTCTCACAAATGAAGTCGAATATCACGAGAAAACTAAAGAACCATGCTTTATCATAAGATTGACCATAAACCTTCTTTAGATATTGAAAAACATTCATTTCCTATGGTGGGGAGGGGGGGGGTTACCTATAAGGTTGGATAAAATGGTTCCCATTTAACTCATAACTAGAACTAGAACATAACTAGAACTCTTTTAAAAGAAGTGATATATTCAGCAACCGCACTTGAATTATTCTTTCAATGCTTCTGAAAGAGATTGGAAAAGCCATGCGCTGTGCGCATTATCTAAGACAACGGAACCAAAAACAAAAATGTGTGTGTGTGTTTTATAGCAAAGCCACATAGGGCTACCTGCTGTGTTCACCAAGCAGAATCGAACCACTTGTTTTAGCGTTGTCAATTCTTAGGCTTACCGCTGTCTCAATGGGGGGTGTGAATATTAAGTAATATTAAGTATGAAAAACAAATTCAAAGGGGTACTAGTATGGAGTAAGACGGCCTTGGCAATCATAAGTTATAAAAATCAATGAACTTTCATTGGTTTTTTTCTCAGTATATTCGGCTATCTGTAATTCCTCATTGCTTATAATCAGCAAAGGGAAACAGACATAAATAAATACTTTTTAACAATTAACACTTCAAAGTGCTTACCTTAGATCAAAACTGTTCAAAAACAAAAATTTTGAGTCTCGCTTTCATCATTCACATTCGCATTTGGGCAGTTTATCAGTCGTTTTCTCGTTGAAAAGTTCCTTGTCTTCCCTGAGAGACGTTTTAACTTTTTTTTCTCTTTGAAATATTTTCATCAGCTAATATATGGTGTTCCCCTTCCCCCAGCGGCTCAGCGGTAAATCTGAAGACTTATAATGCTAAAAAACGGGTTTTAGACCCGTGGCAGAGCACAGATAGCTCATTGTGTAGCTTTGTGCTTAAGAACAAAAAAAAAAAGATAGTTGCTTGTCATCTCCTCGAATGTTTTATTAGCAGCTGCTTAATGGTCCTCTTTAAAGCATTCTCGGCAGTTGAAAATTGGTTGTGTCCTTTTTGAAGCGTTTGATAAATTGTCTTCTTTTCAAAATGTTATCAGTAGTTCATAGTTGTTTCTTTCTCTGGAATATTTAAAACTGATAATAATTGGCTATCTTCGAAATCTTTTCAATAATTAGTACAAAAATTACTTTTCATTTTACAGTTTCCATCAGCAGGTTATTGATGACATTCTCACAAAGGTTTTCAGCGCTTAAAAAGATACGAAAAACATACAAACCTTGCAGTCTAACAAACTTATCGATTCTTAAAAGAAGCGTTTATCTATCAGATCAAAACAAAGACTCTCTTAGTTACCAAAACTAGCTTTTGTAGTAAAAGAATATTTGTATACTAGTATTCTACATGCATATTTCGTAAACCGAAAACTTTGTCTTTCCAACAATGAGATATGCTTTATCTTTTGTATCCTTCGATAATAATGTATTTTGTGCCCTTGTAGACTTTCAACAGTTAGGTAGAAAGTAACGTTAGTATCAGATGTAATCCAACTTTGTTTTGTTGTTCGAATATTCGCGTAAAGCAACTCAATTTGTAAAGGGGGGAGGGGTAAAGGAAGTCAAACGTAAGACCCACAGATTTTATAGTACGGCGCGTTAAACTCTAGGCCATGCTAGGCCCATTTAACATTGTATCCTTCAACAAGAATGTGCGATAAACGTTTGTATTATTATTCAAAAATAATATACTGAAATCTTTGTATCCTTTCGAAGTCAGGTATAGTATAAATTTTGTATCCTTGAATAAATATGTATACTGTAAACTCTGTATCCTTTCAAAACCGGTCATACTGTGTTCTACAAACATGAGGTTTCCTCTAAGTTTGCTATCCTTTAATTATCATTGTGTACTCTAACCTTAATAATCATCCATATATATATATATATATATATATATATTAAATGCACATTTATATACTTTCAGCGATCACATTTATTTTAATACATACAAATGGATCATATACGTTTTGTATCTTACAGCAAGCATGTATACTGTAACGTTTGTAGACTTTCAAAATCATGTAAAATGCAAATTGGTGTTCTGTAACTTTTAAAGAATCAGATTTGGTGTAACTTAGCGTTATCGTTTTGCTGTCACTTATTACCTCCGCCACAGAAGGTGGACGGAAATTATGTTTTCACTCCCGTGTGTTTGTCAGCAAGATATCTCGAAAATGACTGAATGGATTTGGACGAAAGTTGTTATACATTTGGGTTATGACCCAACTTACAAGTGATTAGTTTTTGTAGGGTCAAGATCAAAGGTCAAGGTCACGAAAATAAAAAAAATCCCTATCTATTAAAATGGGGACCGATTTTTTTACATTATTTTTGCTCTATAACTCAGTCAAAAATAATCAGATTTTGATTAAACTTGGTGGACATATGTAGATTATTATTCTTTATTGTCCTACTAAAAATGGTTCGTGTCCGTTGATAATTACGGACGTATGGACACATTTGCATATTTTTTTGGAGCCGAATATGATCAACCCTGCATGCGTGGTGGAGGTATGCACTCTACTCTAGTTTTTATTTTTAACTTGTTTGAACTGTTTAAAATCCTAAAAGTTAAAAGAAATTACTATATATGCAAAAAAACTTAAAATTAAATGTTTATTAATATGTTAACATTCACAGAATATTGACCGTAATTAATTAAAAATGATTCGCTGATGTAAAACTTTAATCTGTGTCTTTAATGATCACATGTTCAAAGTGACTTAGAACGGTTATTGAACTCTCTTTGAAATTGGTTTGTTTCAGATATTCGCGCAGAGCTAACTGCTCTAGCCGTTTCTAGTTTTGAACTGACAAATTAAATGGAAGCCAACTAGTTAACAGTACCCACTGCCTATTGGACTATTCTATTTGAATAGTGCATATTTACTTGTTACTCTTATAACTCTCCTAAGGCTTCAAAGGTGTAGAATACGATGTTGCAGCAATGGGACCCAAACCATGAGCCATCGAATTCACAGCCTGCTTCCTTTATAAATACAAGTGTAAAGACGAAAGGGATTTTTAAACAGGGTCGTGAACAACCGCATCTAAAAGTTACAGAAAAGAAGGGTTCATTAATTCTACCATAACTCCATAAACAACGTCCCTAAATCGAATGAAAAGATCGACTATTATATTCAGCCACCTAACAAATGTAACATTTTCGCTTCAAGCAAACTGCATGAAGTGGGGTCGATTTTACGTTTCACGTGTCAAATGAGCATACCTTATGTAGTCTCTATTGTGCGATTCTTCTTCTGATGCTTCAAGGAAGAGAAATGTGCATCTGGATTGATTTTCTCTTCAAACAACTAGCATCTGCTAACTTCCCACGAAAACTATCTAGCGCTTGAACACCATGAACTAAGGGGAGGAGTTTGAATGCCATGCGAGAGGAACCATCGATTGCGTAGGCTAACTTTATGACCGTCGATACAGATATGACATCAATGGTGTGTTTGATAATTCAGAAATCCACTCTGAATGGTGTAAATATATTCGTTATATAAAATAATCGGTGGTGTTTTTTTATACACACCAATTTATTTAAACAAGCATGAAACGGTGATGATAGTTTGGTAAGTCTTGAAGCTGACTTCCTCTATAATTCTGTAATAAACAACTCATTTACACAAGTAGAATCTGAATTTACACCGTATCATGATTTATTCTGAAGGTTACTCTTTCTTAAGCATATAAGTAATATAGTGATACACCATTGTGGATATTGATAACAAGAAACACAAAGTTTAAAATTATTTTTTTTCTTTTTAACTTAAATGTATAATATTATACCTTACTTTACTGCCCACTTTCAAAACAAAGGTACGCTTGAGCCTCGCAGTTAATGTTAACCGATATGTTACTTTCTAGATAATTATTTATCCCGAAAATTATTCTGAACAACCTTCATATTTAATTAAACGATAACACGAAGGCCTAAATAATTACTTTCTGAAATATTATTTGAATCTTCTTTATTCAGAAGATTAACAATAGGATAAATCATCTAAAAATAACAAAGCTCAATAATAAATAATTGCCTCAAACGATATTTTCTATGGCAGTAGCTTTGACAAGTAGTCTTTGCTTTCCCCAGATGCGTCTTCAGTTTCTTGTGTTGTAAGAATATGATAATAATAGTTTATTTACTTCACTCTTTATCAGAAATTTTATATATGATTGAACGAATAAAATAGTAAATAAAATAGCTTCTTTAAAGTTTAATTATCTTTTATTGTAATTTTACGATATTTTAAGAGGAAATTAAAACTCTGGAATAATAAATTTCCTCAAGTTATAAATTAAACGTTTATTTCTAAATGTAAGAACGCCTTTGTGAAATGGTTCATTATTTTGAAAATGTACAGACTGTTAAGAAACACAAATGATATTTCAAGACCTCATAACAAAATCCTCTTTGGAAAAATTTAAAACTTTGAGTTAATGGAAAGCTCACCCTATTACTTTTTAACATGTATAGACAAAGTAATACAGAAAAAGAACCTCTTGAGGGAGAGCTAATGTATTTTATTTATTTACTGATAACCCAGCAAGTAATTTCAAAGTTCAGAAAATATTCCACGTTCATTGTTTTGTTTGACTGTTTTGAAGTTAAGCACAAAGCTACACAATCTGTGTTCTGCCCATCACGGGTATCGAAACTGGTATTGTAAGTCCGCAGACATACCGCTGTGCTACTGGGGAGCTAATCTTTAGTTTGAACAACCGATGTACTTGTAACTGTAAGCATGTGTAAAACATTCAAATGTGTTAAAATAAGTCCAAAGAGTTCATTTGTAACATTCAAATGTGTTAAAATAAATACCAATTTTTCATGTGTAAAACATTAAAATGTGTTAAAATAAATACCAAACGTTCATGTGTAAAACATTGAAATGTGTTAAAATAAATCCCAAACGTTCATTTGTCATAATGGACGAAAGAAAGGCTTTAACACATATCACAACTAACAGTTTATTGTAATAACAATTATTACACGCTGTAACCAACCTCATCAACTCAGTATTCACTATACAAACAAAAGATGTATATTGTAATCAACTTTATCAACTTAGTACTTACTGTAAAAACAAACAATATATTATCCGCATCATCTCACTACTTATAATAACAAATTACGTAAATCATAACGAACCTCATCAACTCATAGCTTGCTGTAATAACAAACCACATATATTGTAATAAACTTTATCAACTCATTATTTGCTGTAAAACATGCCGAGTATATACATAGCCATTCTTATTATTTTAGCACTTACTGCAAAGACAAACAATGCACATCGTAATCACTCTCATCAACTCACAAGCTGTAAATACACACAATATATAATTAACCTTCCTCAACTGATTTCTTACTCTGAGTACACTGATCAATTCACTAATTATTTTTATTAGAAATATGTAAAATTAAATCAACCTGATCAACCTACTTAGTCATACCCATTACTGTGGTAATATTGCATTTTGCATAACAAACTGATGTTTTACTTGTTTGTTTCGTGTTACAGCACAAAGCTACACAATAGACTATCTGTATTGTGTATACATCAAGTATCATAACTTGGTGTTTTGCGTTACAAGCTTCATACTTACTGCTGAGCCACTGAAGGTCAATGAGATGTAGGGTGTTCAAGAATGGGATCACCTCAAAATCTTTATTTGTTGGCAGATGGAAAGCAAACTCCAATTGTTGTTTATGAAGAGGTTTTGTTATAATTTTAAAATTTTGAGATAAAGGTTATGTTCAAGTTATTATTTTGAAACATATGATTGCTGCTAAACTTATATTGTTGACTGGAATTTAATCTTACACTAAATGTACTGAAAAATATAAATTATAACAGTTAGCAGTTTGTAATTCAATCGATATTTATGCTCTTGTAATAATTTTTCATTATTTGTAGCTTATACGCTTAAACACTGTACACTGAATATTATGCAAGATCCAGATACTTATTTATTACATATTTTTCACATTTATTAAGTAGGAACTAAGTGTGCTTCATCGTGAGTGCAGATTCAAGGGTTTGTCTTGTTTTCAATGTCACGCAAAGCTATACGACGAATATTTGTGCTAGCCGTCCCTAATTTTGCAGTGATAGACTAGAGGGAAGGCAGCTAGTCAACACCATCCACTGCCCACTCTTGAGCTACTATTCTACCAACGAATAGTGGGGTTAACCGTCACATTATAACGCACCCGTGGCTGAAAGAGCGAGTATATTCGGTGACGGGGATTCGAATGCCCTAACCACCAGGCCTTTCCAGGCCCTAAATTTAAGAGAATGAACTAGGACTGTTTATTTTGTGCATACAAAGTTTTAAATACAACAGATAGGTATGAACATATACAGGGTGTCCGAAACGTCAGGAACCATAGGTGATTTGCAACTTTCCTTAATTCTAGGTATGTGACTGGTTATGGCGCTGCCAAAGAATGAGAAGGTCGAGTTAATCATGCTGTTCATCTAAACGTTTTTGAATTACAAGGGCAGCATTCTATTAAATTCGTTGAAGTGCCTGTGGTTCCAGACTTTTCGCACACTGTATATTCACTGTAGAAATTGCTAATTTTATAATATTTTACTACAACTTATTTTACCATTTATGGACGTTATATGCTGTATGACTGAAGGCTTGTTAAAAAATACATTTCTAATGGTTAGTATTTCCCCTTAGTATATTTTAAGGAAAATAAAAATAAAACAAAATCAGAAAATTAAAGTTTAATTATATAATGACAAATAGTACGTCCCCTCTGTTAAAGTTATTTTACAGTATTTTCTTCTTGCTGTGCAACTTGAAAATCATCAGGTTTTGTTTTTGTGTTTAATTTCGGGCAAAGCCACACGAGGGCTTTCTCGCTAGCCGTCCCTAATTTAGCAGAGCCTACCGCTAACTCTTGGGCTTCTCTTTTACCAATTAATAGTGGGATTGACCATCATATTATAACGCCCTCATGGTTGAAAGGACAAGCATATTCGGTTACAAGCATTCGAGCCCTGAACCCTCACAGTGAGAGTCGAGCGCCCTAACATCTAGGCCATTTGTGACCAAGTACCAGGGATAATGTTTAGCAACTGCATAAATTCAATAAAATATTTACTCAGCACCAATTATATGAGAAGTGTTATGGTATAACTTTTGTAGAGCGTGGGTGTAACGTCAGGAGAACACTTGTTCAGCCACATGTGCTCATGGTTACAAAGAAAAATATTAGCTAGCGAGGGTCCTAGTGGTGAACCCATCAAAATGCCATCTATCTGGCCATACAATTGACTGTTAAAGACAAAGTTGTCACAGATGGCTGGAGGCTTGAGAGATACGTGTTTGAAAGAAAATACATTGACTGAAATACACACATTTGAATGTTTAATTTTATTTATACTTAATTTATTATGTGGCAGCCAAAGTGTTAAGTTCAAAGTTCTATTACTTTAGGAATGGTGACTGTTAAAAGACTTGTTTCATCTGCGCCAGATGTAGGTCCTTAACTTGGATGTAAGAAAGCACTCTTTAAAGTAGCATGAAATACATGTATAGAAATGCATTTATATTTTAAAATATGAAATCATGATTACTGTTTTACATAATGTGTTTTAAACTGTACGCGAGATGCTTTATTTCATGGCATGTATGTAAGTAATATTTTAAATATAAACAAACTGTTATGGTGATGCCACCAATAAATTATGCAAATTACTACTAACAAAAGTTCAGACCTTCTTTGATATTGTATTCTGAACTTTCATAAATCTTGAAAACATCTTCATTATTTTTAAAGTAGAAACACTAAATGTATATTAACAGACACCTGAAACACAACTTCTAAATCTGTGAAATAATTTATTTAAAAAATTCAGGAACCTTTAATTTGTGACAAGGCTAGATTCCTATTTTAAGCTTATACAAATAACAGATGGAATTTCTGTCCAAAAGAACTTGTGTCCAACTTAAAATCTTAAAAACAACACAACTTATATAATACATAAATAATAAAAATCATGTTTCACATATGAATAACTAGCTTTAGTTTCATTATTCACATGACAGTCGTTAATCTGTGCCAGACCTTTCTTTACCCGAGATCATGAAGCCATTTTGGATATATACATTTTTTAAAACAAGAAGCAAAAACACTATACATAATTTTAAAATTGTCATGTTTGCATTAAAAACTGATATTTGAATGAAATTGTCAACAACATTATTTCCTCCAGTCCTGTCCCAAACTTAATTTTGCTACCGATCCTTCAACAGAGATCCAGTATGTTTTTTCCAGAAATTAAGCACCAGCTGTTGGTAATCTATACAACAAACAAAATGATCACAACTCAAGGACTTCTGCTAGTTGCACAATATTTTGAGCTTGAAGTAGTAATGGCTTATCAATCATCGCTCCACGGAATTCAAAGGCTCCCTGTAATAATAATAAAAAAGAAGACAAAAATTCATTATCTAAGCAATAAAAATACACAGAAAACAAGCTTAATGCTAAAAAAAAAACATTTTCTGAAAATATAAAAGACTATCAACTCTTGTTTACAAATTATCTATGCTGCTAATAAAAACTAAGTTTAAATCTACAAGGGCACTCTGTATTTAATATAAAGTTACATAAATTTGATACTCTTTCTTTCCTTCAATGGGGAACATACATTTTAAACTAGTTACAAAAGCAGAAGAAAAACTGTTCAAATATAAAGCATCTCTTAAGTTATGTATATTAATCCTGATAAAGCCACAAAGGCAAAACATTGGTTAAAATAAAAAAAAATTATTTTATATTTATTTATTTATATGGAGTATAAAGGTCGTTTTTTCTAAACTTTTCATATCTTAATATATATATATAAAGAATTTTATGACAGTATACATTCTTTGATGCTGTACAAATGTATTTTTGTAACGATTATGTAAGAGATACAGTTCACTTATTACACATTACTTAGACTTGGGTCAAGTGTTTAGAACCTTTGTGACAATGTAAATAAATGGGAATTTGAAATATTTAAAAATTGCAAACACAAGATTTGACATACCATTCCACTCATTTGATGCTCTTTAAATTCTTTGATTAATTCTTTGGCCCATTCAATTTTATCAGTCGATGGTGCAAAGGCCTCTTGCACAATGGGAATTTGGCTTGGATGAATAACCTGTTTTCCAGTGAATCCCATCTGTGCTCCCTCCAGAGATTGCTCCTTTAGCCCTTTCAAATCTAGATTAGTGCAGAATTATCAACTACCTGTAACTGATTCTCAACAATGTTAACAACAATAACTCAATTTCATCTAACAGGTCACATGCAATTTCATATTATCTTTCAATGAACATTAGATTACAATCAGTACAATACAGGAACTAAACATCATATAAGTTTTAGTAAATGTTTGAGCTGCGATATTATGTTAAAAACATTGTAAGTATAAAAAAAGAAAAAATCATGTATTCCATTTCAAAAGTCGTGATAACATTCTAAGTTACTACATACTTATACTTATTATTACTTTATACTTATAAAGCAGTAGTGTCCATATGTTACACCCTCTACAGTGGCAACACTGAAACAGAGAAAGAAATTTATTAGTGACTTCTGTTTGTCTTGATCTGGAGAAGCAAGCTCCGGAGTACACTATATCAGGGAGAGTTTTAGTTTTTCCAGAAAAAAAATCCAAAATTGACTAAAATTCTCACAAATTTCATTAATTACTTCACATAACAGAAGATTGAAATGGAATGTTTTTTTGGCCTGTTAAAATAGAATCAAAAGTGCTGAGTAGGAAGCCAGAAAAGCAGTATTTCAAGGGAGAATTTGAAAAAAAGAATGCTTTTTATGGAGACAGTTGGCAGCAATATACAAAAAGGAAAGAAGAATGAGAAGGCTTCCAGCAAGGTCTCACTTGAAACATTAATACCAGGTCTAGCATATATTGCTTTGCCTCCATGACTCCATCTGTTTTGATCCTTATGTTCTTTTGGCCAAGATATATCATCACAAAGGAGAAAGTTCATGATGAAGTCAAAGGATGAGTATTCAGATTGTCTTTTTTAAGGTGGTTACTCGCTGTAACATCTGTTAAGTTTCATTTCTTGTTGAATGTGTCATTTCAATGTACAACTTGAAACATCCGTATTAACAGTTAAGAAATTTTATGGTCAGTACAGAACCTTTTTTTCCTATCTTCCTTGCAGATATATGTGAAAGGTGTCTTTCTGCTAAATGCACGATGCAAGGAGTTTTTGATCCTCACTTCTTAAGTAGTAAGTGGACCAGTCTTTTGACATTTAAACAACTAGATGGTGTTTGTTATTTTGCAGCATTAACAAAGGTATTACTTACAGTAATTATAGTTTATGTTAAGACTGATGCATTGGATACTATTACAAAAGGCTTTATAATACTGCCAATTGAGAATGATTTTGCATCAAAGCTTTGTGACTGGTTGTAGCATCCCCAGTTGGGCCTTCAAGAAAACACCTCAGTGGATCAAACATGCATTTTCTTTTTGAAAATGGCTTCAATATTTCTCTCTCTGGTGTACAAGATTTATTTAGTGGTAGACAAAAATGCTCTACCATGCCAAATGGGTACCTGTCAGGATCCTGAAAGACATACTGGAAAATTCATTTCAGTGAAAAAACATTATTATTATAAACTTTTATGCTTTCTCTATTTTCATAGCCGAGCAACCCAAGAAGTTTGTTGTGTGCATAAACCAAGTTGTACTTCAATGTGTTTTCCATGTCAAAAAAAGTATAATTTGGAATGCAATGTGCCCTTCCAGCTACAAGTGGTACAGAACGTTCGTTGTAATGATACCAAAAGCATTTTTACTGCACTCCTTAAAGATATTTAATGAACTACATATATGGAAACAAATGAAGTCCTACAGAATTCTATAGATTAAATTCACAGAGTCAGGAATTAAACAAAAAAAAAGATTCATACATCTTGAGTCACTAAATTGTTAATTCAAAATGCATAAAACCTCAAGGACTCATATTTGTGGATCATGAGAAATTCATCAGTGGTGACACCATTCCTCACAATATTTGACACTCATGTTGCACCCATTCTGAACATTGCAGATTCACAAGGTTTCACTTACATATATTTCAACAGTATATTTAATGGGTTTTTTTCTATTAAAACTACTTTTATGTTACAACCTTTATAATTCCTTCACTTGTTCATATTACACCATGCAGAATATATAAAAATACTGTATTTTTTATTTTAAATTTTATAGGCTTATAACATCGATATTATGATCTACATTCCACAGTGCTATGAAATCATAGCTAAGTAACTTCAAGATATCTACACTATGTTGTTGTTCTTAGGCTACCATAATGCTACATTTGTAAGGTGCACCATATTTTAACAATGAGACAAAGTCCTCAAAAAAGTATTATTTTCACAAGGAAAACTTAAGAGTTTATTATTTTACTATGAATAACACAGGCCTGCGATGGTTTTATTGTCTTGAAATTTTCAAATGTTCTTCAGTAATTACTGTACGTTGAATCCGAAAATGACATCCATTTTTCTCCATCATGTACTTATTTTTCACAAAATGTAATATGTACTTTCACATAAGTGAAACATTTTCATTGAAATCGGATCACATTTTGTGATGCTTAAAATGTTGACAACCACTTGGTTATAGATTTCTCTAGACAAATCGCGACATGAGAGTCTTATCGATCATTCTAGAACCCATGAGAAACACACCGCTAGTATATAAACGGTTAACAGGCCACATGACATGTCATTTCTGGATAGTATTTGTTAGTGTGCACTTTGACATTATTTATTTCCTTTCAATGTTATTTATTCATTGCTGTGGCAACAATATGTATGTAAATGACACAAACATATTCCATTACATTTGTGGTAAATGTGTTGTAATAAAACAAAGGCAAAACATTAAAGAATTCATCAGATAAGCTTATTATGCATATTTTGGAATAAAACTTGGGGACCAAGACAAATCATGGGCTCTGCACAAAGTTTGCAACATTTGTGTCAAGGAGTTGTGACAATGGACTAAACATAAGGAAAAGTCTTTGCCTTTTGGAATTCCAATGGTCTGGCATGAACCTAGAAACCACAGAGATTAATGGTATTTTTGCTCATGTAATGTGCAAGGCTACAACACTCAAAATAAAAAGGAAATTTCTTATCCAAACCTTCAATCTGTATAAGTATTGTTGCTCATGGATCTGATGTACCTGTACATACTCCACCAGATACAGTTTCATCTCATTCTGAATCTGATGTCAACAGAAATTATGATAGGGATTGCTTTCACCCAAAACATCTGATTAACCACAACTTTTCACACAAGTTGAACTTAATGATTTGGTGAGAGATTTGTGCCTTCCAAAAGATTGTTCAGAGCTTTTGTGGTCCAGACTTCAGGCTAAGAAGTTACTTTCTCCAGGGACATCATTTTATTGGTACAGAAATCGTGAGAAAGAGTTTATACCGTACTTTTCGCAAGACGATTCACTGGTTTATTGTAGCAATATTGCTGAATGAATACCAACGCTAGGAGCTGCAGTCTATGAACCAAGTGAGTGGTGACTGTTCATTTATTCTTCCAAAAGAAGTCTAAAAGGTGCTCTCCTTCACAATGGTAACATATACGCATCTCTTCCTATTGCTCATTCAGTTCACTTGAGGGAAAATCTCAAACTTCTTAATAACGTTAAAGACAAAGAACATAGTTGGCTACTTTGTAGAGACTTAAAAGTCCTTTATATGTTGTTGGGTTAACAATCCAGTTATACAAAGATTCCATGTGTTTTTATGTGAATGGGACAGCAGAGCACAAAATCAGCATTGGTTAAAGAAACGATAGCCACATAGAGTCAGTCTGATACCAGGATTGAAAAACATTGAACATGAAAGTTGGGTTGACACAAAGAAAGTCCTATTACCTCCACATAAAATTGGGCTTGATGAAGTAGTTTGTAAAGAACTTAGACAAAGATGGCAACTGTTTCAAGCATTTATGTGGACAATTTCCAGATCTTTCAGAAGTAAAACTTAAAGAAAGGATTTTTATTGGTCCTCAGATTACAAAATTGACTTTGGATGAATAGTTTGAAAGGACAATGAGGAAAGTTGAAAAAGAATCATGAATTGCCTTTAAAGATGTTATTGACAAATTTTTAGGAAACAACAAGGACCCAAATTACAAAAATAATTTCAGTAACATGCTCGAATAAATTCGAAGACTTGGGTTGTAATGCAAGTTTGAAAGTTCATTTCTTACAATCACATTTTGACTATTTCCTTGAAAACCTCGGTGCCATCAACAAAGAACAAGGGGAAAGGTTTAATCAAGACATCAGGGAAACGAAGAGGAGGTGTCAGGGAAGGTGGAACATCAGCATGATGGCTGATTACTGCTGGTCATTGAAATGGGATGCTCCAGATGCAATACATAAAAGAAGGGCTACAGGACATAGTTTGAGACTAAAAGACATAGATTTCACAAAGAAATCAATTCCGCTGTAAAGTTGTACAAGTAGGTTTATTCTTTACACTAATGTAGTTTGGTTAGCATCTTTTGTAAATGTACAAGTTACCATAGTGTTTAAGTTTGTAAAATATAAAGGAAATGAACTAATCGGTTATCATTACATTGACTGCATGTTGAATTATTTTCACCAGATAATCTAATAGAACAAGTCACTGAAAGAACAACACTTAAAACAAATTACTTCCTGACAGTGAACAAAGAAAATAAGAATATTAAAACACAACACCTAAAGATAACAAAAGAAGTTTTCTTAATTAATATAACACTTTCAAGATCATAAAAATGAGAAACTAATAAAACATAACACCTCAAGATATTGAACATAAAAAAACAATAAAACATTACTCTCAAGATAGTAAACAAACACAAAAATACAATAAACTAATAACAAATAGCACTGTATGATAGTGAATACAGAAGTATGCAAACATAACACAATGAAAACAAATTTTAATACTATTCAGAGAGATCACACACTCCTGATAAAATTGTTCAATTTGCACCTGAAACTTGAGCAAAATAAAGTATAAGCAATAACCCTCCCATTCTTCAGATCTTTGTTAATCACTTTACTGGTGGGGATGTACTTGGATTTTTTTCATGATAATAACTGTAACATGATAACTGTAAATAGAATAATATAACTCCTAGAAATAAAAATACTCTAAACACATAATAAAACACAAAAATGAGAAATAACAATTATATGAAAAAGCTAAAATAATGTTAGTTCTATGCATATTTTCATAGAATTACATATAACATGAATCCAATGTACCTTTATAGTCAATATATACAAGGTCCACAGCTTGTATTTTCAATGACTTCGCAACCAGCACAATGTTTTGACGTGCCAAAAGTACTTCTTTGGCTTGTAATGTTCTTGTTGCTCCTAGAATAAAGTTATTTAGAAATTAAGATTATTTTTGTCTAAAAAGAAAACTATTATTTTTTATTAGTTTCTAAATACAAGCTCCTTATATTTGTCATTTGAAAAAAAATTCTTTAATCTTCAGTGGTTGGAATGTTCTTGCCTTTTTTTTTTTTAAAAAAAAAGAGCTTCCTGGTGTTGAAAGAGTTAAAAGTTAATTATACAAAGTATTTGTATTTTGTATTTATAGCAAAGCTATTAAGGCTGTCTACTGTTGTCCCTTATTTCAAAATACTGACCAGAGGGAAAGCAGCCAGTCAGTAGCATCATAACACCCACTTTAAGAAACTGACTGTCACTCTTATAATGTACTCACAGCTTAAAGCATAGAAAATATTTTACGGTATCTCACAGCTTCGAACCAAGCTAACCAGCTCAGAAATCCAGAACTCTACTACAATAAATGACAAAGTACTGATTTGTCCACAATAAACATGTAAAACAAACACGAGCTTACCAAACAAAAATCCAACAGAAAGGAGACCAAGATTCTCTGAAAGACACTACAGTATTATTATTATTATAATTTGTTTACTTAAGTTTTCTCCTTTTTTCTTTTCTTTCTGTTTTAATAATTTTGGACACCCAAAAGAGAATTTTTATTCAACTTGTCTTTAATGTTTAATTTGTTCTGAATATGCCAGTACTCTGGATTTTTAAGTGTTTCCTATTTCTACAAATCAATAAGTGCTTTTGTTTTTCTGTTCCTTATTTAAGTTCAGGTCTTTGTTTTTTATTAACTAATGTACTTCTTTTTCTCATACAATATTCTAATGATAATTGGAGACCTAATTGCCTTGAAAGTTATTTATTACTTGACAGCTTATTATGAACATTTACTTGTTTTCCCCCTGAAGTTGGAAGCAAATATGAGAAAAATTCAAAGTATTTTGTCATTATTTAATAATTATCCATGAACGGTCTTCTAAATATACACTGTACTATACAAATAGATGTTATTAAGGACACAAAATAGTGCATGGTACATCTGTTGAAGTAATCCAAGTTTCAAATTATAAAAAAAACAAAAAACTATAAAATTACATGGAATTCTAATTCATGTTCTCACAGTTCTAAAACTGGAATTCTTTTAAACCTTTCTTTGGAATTTTTCAATAATTAATTTGGCTAATATCACACAGATATTTAACATCCTCTTCAAGCACTATTGAAAATAACAAAAGTTTTTTTTAATGATATTTTGATTGCTGTAATTAAATCAATCAGTACATTGAAAAACCTGAGATAATGTGATATTGTCATCTTATGGTACTGCCATGCAAAAACCAGTTAAGTACAAACACACGATTTCTAGTTTTACTAAATAGTGATTTGTGAAGGATAGAAACCAAAGAGGGTACATACTCCTTTTTATCAAAAAAACAATATTCATATGGTAAACAGTGAGGTTGAAATACTATTATTAATATTATACAATCTTCTAATTCTTGAAAATCCCTATGACACTAGATAAAAAATGCAATGTTAAAATATGTTAAAGACCTAATATTAATGTTTTATGACAAGTATAATTAATTATAATCATTCTTTGACAGCTTGGAAAAGGTATTCACACCATACCAATTACTGTTGCCATCTCTTTGGCTACCTTACATAGATGACATATTTGTCATTTGGCCAAATGGCAGTACAACTTTTCCAATTTCATATCTGAACTTAATGCAAAAAAACACACACACTTTACAACAGAAATTGAATATGGTGGTACCTTAACTTTTTTATAAATGAAATGATAAATTAAGTACTTATGTTTACCAAAAACATGCACACACAAACAAGTATCTGGACTTCACAGCTTTCTATCCCGTTTCAGTTAAGTCCAGAATCCTGAAGTGTCTGATAATCAAAGCTGAAAATATATGTGACAAAGATCACCTTAAAGCAAAACTAAAACTGAAAATCATTTTCCAAGAGCAGAAAAATCCTGATCTTTTATCAAGAAAATTGTACACAAGAACAAGAAGCAGTCTAAGCAATAAATCACATAAGCTAATACACATTCGAATACAGGTTATATGCAATCTCGCATATATATATACCAGGACTCAGTGAGAGACTCCAAAGTGTATTAAAAAGTATAATATCTGTATAAGCACTATTCATGGAGAAGAAGAGGAATCCCATGGCAAGAAAAGACAATGCTGGTTGCCTCAAAAGGAAGCAATACGATATAACAATGAAATGCCCAAATGGGACAAATGAGATGGTCAGAGTCAAAACAATTATACAGAGAAAAAAGGGGAAGGGAGGGTGATTGAAGAAAACATCTAACACTTTCCCAGGCACCCCAAGACTTGGGGAGGAAGGAGTAGCCTAAGAATAAAACCAATCTGTGATTTTGATAAAGAATTCTAAAGGTATACAGGGCAAAAAATATCAGAGTATCATCTCTTACAAGTGAGAATGGGAAAAAAATGTATCTTAAGAGAAAAATGGTAAAGGAAACATGTGGCCAAAAGTTTAAATGGAGGGCATGCAAGAGCCCTGAAAACTAAACTGGTGTTCAACTCTAGAAAAGGAACAGGACAAGGAAGACAATTGATTAGAAAGATTCAGAAAAGGTCTGTAAGAACTGGAGGAAAAAAAAGAAGAGAGAGAGAGAATGGTTAAGAAAAATGTAAGGTCACTGAAAAAGCTGCTCTGTAACTAGCAACTGTAGAAACATAAAGACCACCCTCAATAACTCAGATAAAAAAAAAGGAAGTGAGATAAGGAAGAGTCAGCCAACCCAAATGAGATGACTCCTGAAAGAGAAGGGATGTCATAGCAGAATTTGCCTCACTGGACTGGGCAACAAGGAGACAGTAGTCTATACAGCAGTGGAAATACAGGCCTCATGAAGGTATCGTCCATGTAAAAGTTCTCAGGATCCCATTGAAGACATATGAGGCTGTAGCCAATACAAAAAGAAGGGCCTGGAATTGAAAATACAAACTGTTGTGGATGAAACATGAGGAAGCAAGAAGTAGTCAGCAGAATCAGAATGTGGAGAAAAGCATCTGAAACACTGATCTTGGGCATCCACAACAACCTCTTCAAAGTGAGAAAACCTTGCATCTTGAACAAAGGGATGATAAGAAATTGGTTCAAGAGCAATGGATCTATAATAGGTAGCCAAACCCCATCTTCTTAAGAACAACAAAAAATGGGAGTAAAATCTCATTGTATGGTCAAGGACCTGCTACAGGATATCCACATCA
Organism: Limulus polyphemus; assembly: GCF_000517525.1. Taxonomy (NCBI): domain Eukaryota; kingdom Metazoa; phylum Arthropoda; class Merostomata; order Xiphosura; family Limulidae; genus Limulus; species Limulus polyphemus. Next base: position 710,407 of record NW_013665724.1, on the reverse strand, counting down.
TAAACAGAAGACATAGCTTCCACCAGGCACAAAAGATGCAAAATATTTGATAGGGTTGGAAAGAATACAGAAGAAGGAAAAAGGGGAGATTAAAAGTATAAAGTGAGAGACAGCTCTTGTGAAAACATATGTGTGACCCAATGGTTTTCAGCAATAGAGGTCACAACCGTGATAAATGGGAAATATTGGTTCTCATCAGTCTAATACCAAGGGGCAACTCCAGAAGATAAATCAACTCCAAGGACCCATGACAGCCATCCATGCAAGAGGGGCAGGAGAAGGGGCAACCCTATGAGGCTCCCAAGGATGAGAAACCTGCCAAGACCCAGTGGATCAACATAAATGGGAAATCAAAGTAAGTAAAGGTGAATGCTGCAGAACTACCTGAATTCGAGTTTCCAATGTATAAGAAACTCCCCACAAAAGGTGCTAAATGAAGTTCCATGAGATAAAACTCAGGAAGTCAAACTCCAAAAACTTAAGCAACCCAACCAAGCAAATTCAAGAAACAAGAACAGTGAAATGAGACACTGCAGAAGTAGTCAAGGTCAAGGTGAGAGTTTAAGTAATGATTTCAGAGTCATGATTTAGGGCCTCAGAAGGAAGGTGGAACTTGGACAAATAGTGAAGAAGACGAGCAAGCGAGAGACAAAGATGAGCAGATTGCAGGTAAAGAATAGACAGATAGAAGAAAAATATCTCCAAGCTAGAAGAAGGGTCTCAAGGGATTGAAGCTCAAGAAAAGAAGGATCTTGACTATATACCATAGAAAATTCTCAAGGTCTGGAGGGAACTAGCAACTAGGGATTCAACACAAAGTCGAAACAAAAAGAAATCAACATGAATATCAAAGCAGGGGAAAGAGTAGATAGTCAGAGGATGGAGGCTCATGCAGCAAGGTAACCCAAGAATCAGCAAAATCAATTGGAATATGAGAAAGAAAATGTCAAATACCTGGAAAATCATAGCTGCAATGAAAGAAGGTGGGGTTACGTGATCTTATCTGTGAAAGAGGTTCTGGAAGCAAAAGCAGATGGTGGAAACAGCTAGTAAAAATTATCAATAGATGAAACAAGCTTTTCTGCAGCAACAGAAACAGAAGTTTGGGAATCCTAGATCTGAGATTATGATGATGATAGGATGGAACCAAAAACTATGGTAGTAACAATGCTGACCATCATAATGTCCCCAGCCATTTAAACAATAGAAAATAACTTCTGTTAGGAGTATCTGAATATTGGGAGGTGTTAGAAATGTAGATATGTGAACTCAAGATTTGAAAAAGTCCATGAAACTGTTTTCCCTTTCTTTTTGTATATTAGTTCTTATCATGAAAAAAAAAGAACTCAAAGCAACAAGTCAATTATGTAACTGAAAGTTAAAATGAGAAGCACAGTGGAAAAATTCTGTAATTCTGATTCAAAAGAACATGACCAAATACTGCAATGCTGAAGAAAAGAATGAGCATTTGGTATACACAAAGTGCTCAAGAGGAGTACTGTCCACAGAGAATGTGTCAGCCTCCTACTAGTAGATAGCTACATTTTAATACTGATTGAACCATAGACTTGCACAGTACACGTTATTACATGTAGAGTGGGAGTTTCATTATAATGCAGGTGTAATAATGGTCTTCAAGATGCCAATTTTAGCAAGGGAACAATGCACTAATCAAATGAACAAGAAAAAACAAGCAAACAATACCCAGATAACCCAAGTCTCTTAGAACTTCCGGAAGTCTTCTTGCCTGTATAACACTCTCCCTCCTCCCCAAAATAATTGAAACCCTCCAGGAGAAGAAAGGCTAAATATATTGTCTCTTTAAAGTCTTGATGTATTTGCATACACAGTATCAAACAAACTGATTTCAAGTGACATATACATACACAAATATATAGGTGCTAAAGAAGGTAGGTTGGTTGCTGGAAACAAGGTAGTTGAAATTGGTTAGTCAGCCACCTGTCCACCAAACATGTAACATTATCACAATAGCAATGGTTTCAAAGACAGGACATTAATTGTAGATGTACAATGGTGTGGAAAAAAGACAAGGCTGAAGTACATGATTTACAAAAAAAAAATATAGAGATATATAATGCTGTTTTCATTGCACTACACAATGGCATTCGTATATATATCATACATGTAAAGAATAGGCCCAACTTTGCAAGATACACAATGTGTAAATCCAGTTTGTTACGAGGGAATAAGTTATTGTAAGAGACACAAAGATGCAAGTATGTTTATTGTAGTCTAACCTTGTCCCATGTTTGTTAAATGCAGCAAATGACAACTAGTGAAAATATTAATGTTACTGTTAAAATGTTCACAGAGGTAACAAATGTAAAAAGGCTTGGTATTGCTGGGTCTCAAAGACTGTCTCCCTGAAATTTCATAAAGTTGTGCTGTATGAACAATACCAAGTTATTTCCCTATAAATTAATAAATCTAATTTAATTCCATATATATAAAAGGCCTGGAGAACAGTTATGTCAAATTCCATACTTTTAAAGTATTTTATGGCCTGTATGATCCTGATGTATGGAATCAAATCATGTGCAGTTCTTGCATGTGACCAAATTATGCAAAATTCTTTGTCCTAAAACTTTAATATTGTACCTTGCAATAATTATTTAGAAGTGATCACTTAAGTAACAGAATTTCATTCCTAATATATTATTAGGTTTCATGTTGTTTTAAACTAGAAACAAAACTTCTTTATCATACCAATATCAGCACAAAAATCATCTGATCCAAAAACAACTCCATCCAGAATAAACAGACCCTTTTCTGATAAATCAACAGCTCGTTGACAAATAGTTCTAAGGTCAAGTAAACTTTTGGCACTTTCTATGTAGATGATGAGATTTATTTTATCCACCAGAGTTCGTGTCCGTAAGTGCTTAAATAGTTCTTCAGAAATCTAATATAAATATACATTTAAAATCAGATTAAAAGTCAGTATTAACAATTATATTACACTACATAATCAACTTAAAGATAGTACAAAAAATTAATCAGTCTGACGTCATTATGGTCTCTGCCTGTACTATATAATTAGAAGTCTTTGAAAATAAAACTCGAAAAAATTAATTTGATTTGTTTTTTTCTTATGGAAAAGCTAAGGTACCATCCCTAATCTTGAAGTACTGACCAAAGAGTAAAAACAGCCAGTCAACATCCACTATCCATGCTAAGGGATTGACTATTACTTTTATAATGCATCTATATCTTAAAATGAATATTTTGTAGCATCACACTGATTTGAACCCAGCTCATCAGCTCTAAAATCCAGAGCTCTGCCATAGGGGCCAGTCCATGTCCTGAGTGCATAGCATGATTTTTAATTTATTTTTTTCTCTTGGCAGTAATGGGATGTGTACCATATAATCTTGGCACATTAACTCCTTGCTTATGTGTTAAGCCCTATGGGTTTAACACTTTACCATCAAAGTAACCATGAGATAAGTCATACTATAACTTTTGATAGTGTATGTGTGTCCTCACAAAGATTCGCAGACTATCAGAAAACATACCAAGGCTTTTTTACAAAAAAAAAACAAGTTTTTTAATGAAATACTTTAACTAAAGATTTTACTTGTAAATTTTTGCAACAATTGCTTTGATCATCACACTTCAAACTCTCCAAAGGTATAATGGCTTTCCTCATGCCAATAATCTGGGAAGACTAAAGTATTATGCAGTTTAAAATGAGTGTTTTACACTGGTTATAAACATGTACATCAAATAAGTACATGTGTCTTCCATATTTTAAGTCTAAGTATAGAAGGTGGGTGCAGCATCTGTGAGGAGTTAGCAAAATTTATTTCTTGTGGCTGGGAAGAATTGACCCTAAGTAATTTAAAAGAAGGATGTGTAAATAAAGCAATTAATCTAGTTTCTGGCTAAACCTACAAAAAATTAAGATCTGTAAATATTTGTTCATCGCATGACAACAATACCGAAGTTTAAGAATTTGGTTACAGGCTTCTTTTGAGATAAAGGAATTAAAACTTAGATAATATAAAACTTATATTATAATACTAATTTCATTGACATACATTGATAGTAGAGTTGTTTAATTACATTTTAAATGTAACTTGGTAAAACCGTGCGACATGCACAGAAAAAGGTACTTGTAAGTTTAGAACTAGCCACTGGGCTGCATTCGTTTGAGTACCTTCATAAAACAAACCAAGGAGCTAGTGAAGGAAGAAAATATTTTATCAACACTATGGAAACTACTGCTTTAGATCACTTCTAAAAATATATTAGAAAATCATCCTAATGACATGTGTACAGAAAGTTATGTATGTCACACAAAAACAAATTTTGAGCTTCAACACATCTTTACAATCTGTCATTATGTTCAGCCACACTCTTTCTGATGACCGTGCAACTTGACAATAACTCTGCATCACAAAGTTTCCATTGCAAAAGGCCATGGTTTAAGGATATCATGCCTATAGCATACTATTCCTCCCTACAATCCATACAATGTATAAGGAAGACAGTTTCCAAACATTAGTTTCAATGGTTTATTCACAAAGAAATTCATAGATGCTGCATTTGGCAAATTAAAAAATATGTCTTTATATGAAATAGCATGAATATCCATTTCATTCTTCAACTGCTTGAGGTATGTAATGGTTGAATGGAAAGAATGACTGAAAGCCTTAACTTTGTTCGTTAATGCATATCATGTGCCTTCATTTCCAGATAGAAACCATTCTTGATTGTTATTTACTGTTGCCTGGAGTATGTGGATGGCTTTTGCCACTGACCTTCATGTTTGAGGATTCTCATCTGTTACAAAACATTGCACTTTGATTCCCATGACTGAGGTATGAGAAGTTACATGTCTCTTTCTGGTTGAGTCTAGCTGCTCCAACTTGATCCATCTTCCTTTGTTTTCTAATACCATTAAGCACAAGGGATATTCCCATCTTGATGATTCTAAATCTCAGTACAAACACATCTTTATGACAAGAATGTATGAATACCTTGCACTGTAAAGTGCAGTTACATACTCTTCCAAAAAGCAATCAATTTTTGGTAGCATCACACCACCTATGAATTAAGAAACAATGCCAAAATGTAGTTCTGATATATTCTGTTCCAACAGCTCTTTATATTTGCTGTTGTTGCCATGTGACTTGTTGATTTATATATTCAAAATCAATTTAATACAACATACTCAACCTCACAATCAGAAAGATCTTTTCTTACCCCTTTCTCTTACAAAACAAACGCCACGCAGCCTCATCATATTAAGGCTTTAATCTTCACAAAATTTGTAGTATTTTCAAAACAGTGCTCTCCTATATTTTTTAAAAAGATTGAGAAATTTTAACCCCCACCTATTAAAAAAAACCATCCAAATAAGAAGTCTTATATTATTCTTCAAAATATTCTTCAGAATATTCAGGAAGAAACTAAACCAGCCACAACCTAAAATTTATCTATTCTATCATCAATATTTAAGTTATCTTTAATTATCATACAAAAAGATTTCTAGCAAATTATCTGGGTAACACATTAATACATATGTCCATAAATTAAACATACCCACTCAACATGATCCACACTTTCCACTTTTGGAAACATGATAGTTGGAGGAAGTCTCCCAGCTTTGAATACTTCCTTCATATCATCACTTGCTAAACCACTGTCAACCGAGTTCATTCTTACCACACATTCGGTTCGACCAAATTCTACTTGATCCAGCATGTGTCGAATAGTCTTACGAGCTTCTTCCTGAAACAGTCGATTGTAACAAAATTAAATTGCCTAAAAGCATAGCCATTTTGTTACAAAACCCTACACAACTTGCATTAATCAACAACAATAAATCAGTTATGAGCTAATTAATTTTAATGTTTTATTAAATATAGATATGAAAGATTACTTAAGATTAATTAAGTTTTCATATGAAATAATTATTTTCTTTGAACGATTCAAGGGTGCTACTATAGTGTGCAGTCTACAAAGATATTTACACCATAGCGTGCAGTCTACAGAGATACCGTCTTCATCACCATTTTAATGATTCATTAAAACATTATTTCTTGCTAAATAATTATATCTATTTTCGTTTTTCTTTAGCAAATAATAATAATTTAATAAGTTGTGTTTTCCAAAATAGTACCTTAAATTTAGGTTATAATTGTGATAGTTTTGATTGTTGGAATTTATTTCATTCCAATTATATTTGCCCCAAAAACATTACGTAATGGTATTTTGTACTTTATTAGTTTGAAAGCGTTATTTATAATAAATGGTGCCAATTGCAAATAAACGAAAGTTAAAATGGTGATGATGATGATGATAGTATCTGTGTAGACTACACAACATAGTGTAAATATCTTTTTAGATCCCATGCTATAGTAGCACCAATTCAAGTATATTATGAAAAAATTCCATTCATTGACAGTTTAAAAAAATAAATTATGAAATTTCTATTCTAACAAATCTACAATGATTGGCTTAGAAATCTAAAGGGAGAAAAAAAACAACCACTACAATTTAGGTCTTAATCAGGAATCTTTTTGGAACTGCACACAATGGGTACAATCCAGGAACAGTCTGTAATACATCATAAAGAATCAGTTTTTCAATTATATATAGTTACAAAGTTAGACCAACGTATGTGTATTTTTAACAAAAAAAAACAATAATTGATATTTTAATTCAATAAGGATAACTAATTTTTCAATCATGCAATTTAAGAAGTGGTGGATCTAATACTGGCACCAGATATGCATTTATCACACTTTTGAATTCATAATTACCCCATCTTCTTCAACTTGACTCACTATTGTGAATTCTCACTGGTTATACGAACATTACACTTGTTAAGACTTGTCAAGCAATACTTGATGCATTCTGAAAATTTCCAAGAATTTGCTTTATAACACAAGTTGAGATCCATCTAGTAGTAAAGACCAAGTATTCTGCCACACAACATGGAAATGGAAATTTTAACCTTTTCTTGTTAATGTATGCTTATCTGGGAAATTAACTGTCAATATTGAAAACATTTGAAATTACTATATTCAGCTTAAAAATTTAAACATGTAAACATTTATAATGTTTTATGCCTTACAGCACAAATTAGTTTTCAACTATCAGTGCCAATTTTTATGGGGCATGAACTGTAGTGCTTTTGAAATGCTTTATTTTGGGATTTCTTCCTTCACAAAAAAGGCAAATGGTCAAGAAAAACTACCAAGAGAGCCATTCAAAATGCAGAAGTTTGATTTTTTTTTGTGCCGAGCTTTAATTTCTTATTCTGTTAATAAAATGTTCATAAGAAATAAAAAAAAAATGTTACATGAGTTTGAGTAATATGAAAAAAGTAACATGATTAGTTAAATCTGAAATAAAAACTGTTTAAAACAACTGAACAATGCACACTTACTGTTAATAAATAATACCAACAGCTCTCCCCAGTTAATTATTAACAACCAAGTATCAGTTGTGTTATCTAAAACATAAATGTTCACTATCTGAATATGTTCCAAATACTCATTTGGTACTAGGCTTTGGTTAAAATTAGTGAATCAATGTATGAGCTACGAGCCCACTCTTTTATTAGAGCTGCTTCCAGTTCATCAAAACTGCTTAGAAGTGAATCATGTGCAGGTAGGTGTAGTGCTGAGCAAGCAATTATCACTTTGCAGTTTGATTTGATATTTGTATATAATCCAGATTACAATTATTTACCATTCTAATCAGATCATTATTTTTAGAAACAAAAAAGTGTAAAAAAAAAGAAACAATGAAAACATAATAATAATAACACATGACTTGGTATCCATAACTCAAAAAATATTAAAAGAGATGTCACAAATGAAAAAGTAGTGATCTGTAACTAAAATTTGTATCGTTAATAAATATCAAAATAGTAATTTGTTATTTGTCTTGTTGACATTTTCCAATAAGAATTATAAATATGAAACAGCTTGTGGGTACATATATATGTATTTGTAGTATCTTATTATAATGGAGCTTGCGATGTATACATCCAAAACTCAGATCTCGGAAACTACAGCACCAATCATAACTGGAAATATTTTTACAACTGGGCAGTATTTTTATAGCTGAGCAAT
>NW_013665724.1:690276-701789 GCF_000517525.1 Limulus polyphemus | reverse complement strand
ATCAAAAAACAAACTTTTTAAAAAAAAAAATATTTTTCTTTAGTGAAAATCTCACGAGTGTTGCAACAGAAAAGCAGGGCACTTTCATTGATAACTGTGTCTACAAAGAAATACTCCAATAAAATCTACTTTGTGATGTAATGCTGTGTAATCCTTTTTCTCATGGATGATGAACATTTTTGAATGTCAAGTATGAGTACATTGTTGTAGAACTGTCAGAAAATTCCAGAAAAGGGTGCAGGCCCAAAAGCCTTCCACAGGAACTAGCAGTTATACCTGCCCGGAAAACGGGTATTTCTGCTTGTGTGCTTAAATGATCACTCATCTTTTATTACTAACAAAGTTTTTGGTTTTTTCTCGCTAAAATTGGATGCCCTGCTACATTTGTGAAAGTATTGTTACATCTTTTCTAACAAACAACACTAATCAAGCTATTTGATATGCATTCTGGGAGCTGTATTTCAAACTGGAGAGTATGTCCTTGTATTCGCATTACTTCAAGACCTCTTCCAGATTTTCAGATACCAAAGTGGCCTGAAATACAAGTATTCACAGTTCTTACACAATTAAAAAAAATAAACCAACACCTTGATTTTGCCTGGAATAAATATAACAGAAAAAAAACAGCACCATAGCAAATTTCACAAATGAATTTATTTAATATTTCTTATTTTTTAGTGCACAGTTCAATACTGATAAGAAAGTGAATTATTTTTTTCAATAAGCCCTGTACATACAGGATAAGATAATGATGAGACCATGAATCTTGAATGCTTCTCTGTGAGTGACCAGTGACTTAATTGAAAAACATTATTGATATGATAAAAAAAAATCTATTGAAATATACAAGATAATTTATACATTCATTTCATAAGAGAAAGAATGCCAGCTCAGGAGTAAACTCTGACAATTTTATATAGCTCCTAAGTTCTTGAATTCAAAATTATATGACAAAATTGAAATCAATGCAGTTTAACAATAAAACTGATAGGATTTTATCTATAGATATTTTCCACCATGTACAAGGAAAATAAACACAAGTTAGTTTAACAAATACTGAATGGTAATCAGGATTTTTTTTTATAAGCAAATATACTTTTCTATGCATAGTTTAATATCTACTTATTGCATTTTCATATAATTATTTTTCAAGGTTTACCTTCTTGCTCAAAGCTACACCATCTTCACAATCCAGCACTGCACAGTCTACATTTAAAGTGGGAACTTTTTTTAATTTTCGTTCATCATCACCTGGAACATATAATACAGCTCTACGTGGGATGTACTTTTTTCCAAAAATTCCTCTCTTTTCTGTTACTTGGTTATTTCTGCTACAACTCGACCATAGAAATCTTGTAAAAAAAGAAAAACTACATCTTTTGGCACCAGTCTGCCATAACATTGTCAGTTGATGATGAAGACCAGCCATGTTTGGTACTACAATTGTTTCTACTGTAACAAAACATGCAAACACAGATGAGAGAACAAATATGATGATGATTTTCTTAAGTACTCTAGCTATCATTTATTTCAAGGGTTATTGAAAGCAATACAATCCAAAAGGGACTGCTTTTAATTTCTTCAGATGATTAATTTTGCTTTATAATTATAAGTATGAAAGGTAATATTAAATTTGGATTCAAAAATAGTTTTTTTTTTTATGAGAGGTGATCTTGATAAGTTGAATAATCTTCTATCAACTTATAAAAGTAGCTACCTCAGTTAGTAAGAAATTCTTGCACATTGACTAGCGACAAAGTTACCAATTTTAGATCTTTATTTTATAAGGTTACATAATTTTACACAAAAACTTCAAAAAACCTTGAATTTGATTCTTATTTAAGCAAAAAATTATATTTAAAGCACTGAATATATATTACATAAAAAAAGAAATAGGAGATTAAGAATTAAAAAGTTCACACTAGGTTCAATTTCATTTTAATATTTTAGTAGTAGTACGCCTACTAGTACTAGTAGTACTCAATACCGAGTAGTCAGTAGTACTTAAGTTACAACTACAATTTACAGTGTTACTACTAATATACTAGTCTCATTAGCCCTAAAAATCAAGACTAGGGTCTATTAACTTCTAAGAAAATTTGGTGTAATTTGAAGTTTGATGACTTCTCGAAAATACAGTCTAAGAAAGAAAAAATACATACAATATTTAAAAACATAAAAAGTGTCTACTACAATACCATAAATGAATAACGTTAGTTTTTAAAACTCCACTAACACGCAGCACCCTCTAGAACTATTTTCGTTTAACAGCGTAAAAAACTAATACGTTCATAATCCATTCTGTGTACACAATACATGTATTTATATTAAATGAAATACAGTACACTATTTTTGAATAATAATCAGAAATCTGTAAATAAGGATGTTACTTTTTGGAGAAAAAAGAACATGAGTGTCGAAGCCATTCTATCGAAGTCCATTGATAATTAACAAACGTGATTACTTACTCATTACCTTTACTCGATTAAAAACTACTCGACTTTTTCATACACAGAATACTTTTCTGAATTCTCAATCACTATTCAATAACTTATCAACAAATACTTCACTTTACTAATTTCTCAATCACTAGCCCACAGTGGCACAGCGGTATGTCTGCGGACTTACAACGCTAGAAACCGGGTTTCGATACCCGTGGTGTGCAGAGCACAGATAGTCCATTGTGTAGCTTTGTGCATAAATTCAAAACAAACAAACAAAATTTCAAATTTAGAGATAACAACCTGAGCAAGAAAATAGGTTCAAATCTGAAATTACTATGGAAAGGTGACAGAAGAACGAGGCAGAAAATTAAAAACAGATCAAGAAGAATAAAACAGAAAATTAAAAGAAAATCAAGAAGAGAAAACATAAAATTAAAATAAAAGAAAGCCCCGGTATGGCCAGGTGGTTAGGGCGCTCGACTTGCAATCTGAGGGTCGAATCCCCCTCCCACCAAACATGCTCGCCTTTTCAGCCGTGGGAGCATTATAATGTGACGGTCAATCCCACTATTCGTTGGTAAAAGAGTAGCCCAAGAGTTGGCGGTGGGTGATGATGACACTGTCTTACACTTCTGTCTTACACTGCTAAATTCGTGTAGCTTTGCACGAAATTCAAAACAAACAAATAAGAAAGAGACGGGAAATTAAAAGAAGACCAAGAAAAATGTATAGGAAATTTAAAAAAAAAAAGGTCAAAAGGTAAAGAGAGGATAATTTAAGAGATGAGTTAAAAGAGAGATATAATATTTAAAGAATTAATGAAGCTATTGGGGATATACAGAGGGGTTACAACAATAAGTTTGAAAGAGTGCAGAGAGAAATCAAAGAAGTTCAAAAGTCTGTAATGAAAAAATCGAAGAAGTACATAAAGAGATCATTGAAGCAGAAAAGAACATCAGTGACAGAACATAATATATGGAAAACAAAAAGGTAAATGCAAAGATTCAATCAACTACACCTCTTTCCACATATGCCTACAACATACTGAACAGGAGAGACTATTTGGCCTACACCTATTACAACTAACTCTTTGCCATCTGTACCAAAGAACTTTCCTCGTCTATTCTAGCCATGTCAATATCAAATCTAGTTCCATAATGTAGCTGGCAAATTCAACAATATCGTTCAATTAGAACCAAAGAACTATGAAATAAAATTATCATGAGAGGTAAATCAGCTTCAGTTAAAAATCATTTCCAGAATAATCTTGTTAAAAGTATTAACTTTAACAACATTAAATGACATTTCAACTGAGAGTTTTAACAACTATCGAGCATTGGTAACTGCCTTATCCAGCAGGTTCAAAGTGGCATGCCAGAAAGAAGTATCTAGAGTAAATTTATGGAACAGGGTACAAAAGAAAGAAAATAATTTTAGTCAATTTGCAAAATATTTGAAAAGGTTTTTACAATTATCTTACTCCAATGCTCCACGCGAAATGATTGATTTATTAGTATGTGATCAATTTATAGGTATCGTAACAGATGATGATATGAGAATTAGGTTAAAGCAAAGTAGGAGTACATCTTTAAAGGAGGACCTCTTCTTTATAATGAAACTTAAATCCATTTAAGTCACAGGTAAATAACTAAAGGCACCATCTATAAATTACGTAGATATCATCAGATCAAGTAGTATTGAATTATCACCGCCCTCTGGGGATAGTCTAGAAGAACTAAGAGGATTAGTTAGACATCTTCTAACATAAAATGGGGGAAATAAATCACAACACAACAATTGTTTTAAGTGTGACTTGAAAGGACATATTGGTATGAATTGTAGAAAAAAAAACTGTGAGGAATAAGAACTCCTCTAAAGAATACCAGACAGAGGGAATTGTCTACTAAGAATACCTGTCACCATCCCTATTTTTGAGCTATTTACCAGAGGAAGACAGTCATCGGCAATATCCTAGAACCCACGGTTCGTGCTAAGGATTGGCTGTCATTCTTATAATATACCCACAGCTAAAAATGGGGGTGGGTATTTTGTGATGTTAAACAGGTTCAAATCCGGCTTGCCAGCTCCAAAACCCAGATCTTTAACAGATCCAACCTGCACTCAATCAAATTGTATAGCTCATTCGTCGAGAAGTAAGATCTGAAATTTGTTCAAATATGTCACCAGAGAAATTTGATGGCAAATGTGATGTTCAAATCCATTAAAAAGATGTAGATTGAAAAGGTCGTCAAATTTTACATTTCCATACGTACCAAAAATATATCTTTATTCAATTAAAAATTTTCTGTGTTTTCCGCAGGTGTTCTAGTTGGTGAAATCCTTGTAAACTAGATGTACAAATATCATAAACTTACAATAATCCTCAAGCTTCAATAAAGATTAATGATTATTTTGTCAGGCTCATACTTTTTGGAATTTTTTTTGTATTTTGTACCCTCCTAAACAGGTTATACTCATTTCAAGAGGTGTTAGACAGAACTGTACAAGTTAGAGATTTGTCTTCCTTAAATGAGTATAATGTGAATGATCACTGATGTAGGTTTTTATGGCCTATAGAACACCACGATGGGCTTTCTGTCTGAATTCAAAATTACAGAATGATATCATCATTACTTTTGCTCTGGTCTCCTTCCTGTCTAGATGTTAGAAACCTTCACTGCCCCAGCAACCAGTAGTATCTATAATGAATTTCTAAAATTACTAGTATTAGGTAAAGCCTCAGCAGACATTTTGATTGTATAAATAAGGATTGTTGTTATTTTTGTGTCTTTGTATTTGCATGTTTTGCCTTTGTCCATAATATTTTTTCTGTACATGACTTATAATTATCTCCTTAAAATCAGTGTACCTGAATATTACAAATTCTGAATCAGATTGAAATACAGTAATCATCCTATTGACCATGAAAGCTACTTTATGTCACTGTCATGCTCTTCAAAGAATTTCAGATAACCTGAGTATGATGAAAAGTATCAATATTATCTTGATAAAGCTTTTGTATATCATAGTGAATATGCAGCCATGTGGAGTGTGCAGTAGTGTCAACAACTGTCATGTACATTCTGAATGTTATCTACCCTTCTAAAGGAAAAAAAAAGAACGTATTCCCACTCAAAATAACATTCTTATACTATTACATCACTTACAATAGCTTACAATGTTGGAGCCCCCTAGGGGCTTAGCGGTAGATCTGCAGACTTACGACGTTAAAAATCGGATTTAGATACCTGTGGTGGACAGATTACAAATAGCCTTGTATAACAAAGATTGAAGATGCTTTTCGCCAACATCTCCTTCGATCTTTGTATCAACTAATCCTTTTCAAACATGCCCATCTGCGCAACCCTCATCTCTCTCCATTTACTAACTTTGGGCAACAACTTGTCAGTGTCAGGTTAGAACCAATCATGATGACAAAACCAGTCAAACCATCTTGTACCAAGCCACTTTCCTGCAAATGTAAATTGTGCAGATGTATTTGGAACTGTACGTGTGCTAGAGCATTTATTCCTTGCATGATTGGTTGTGCGTATCTAAGGTCACCTGAAAAATGTGGTCGAATTCCAAACAACAAATCTTCGTCAGAGAAGGATAATGACTAGGATCATATGTGGGTCTGGATGTGGGTGTGTGTGTGTGGGTTGGTCTGGGTGTGTATGATTATGCGCTTTCATAATTTGTCAGATAAAACAGTATATATTTAGTTGTTTGTATTTCAAAATTTTGCTTATAAGTTAAATGTGGTGACAGATTTATTGTCTACATTTTTCCTTTCATTGTACTCATACGTTCACATACTTTGTAACAATTTGTTCAAAGTATTGATTGTACAATATGTTGAAACAACATACCGAATGTCCGTATGTATGATGGTGCAATATACTCAATAATACATATGAAACCTTACAATATCCTCAGATGTTTTGATTGTTGGTTGTTATCTTGCCAAAAATGCCACTTTTGGGGGTACATAGGGTAGTTCTACACTTCGAGTTTGTCATGATATAATAGTCTGTTTAGTGAAGGTAGTATTAATTTATTTATTTTGTGAGTTAATATTTTATGATTGTTTGGTGTGTGTGTTTTATATAATAAGAGTGTTAAAAGCAGACGATTATTGGAAGTTGTGTTTATAATTCATTGATGTTGAGACTATCGAATGTCGCATGCAATACATTGACGTCAAGAATATAGAGATTTCTAGAAAGCGGGTAGACGATTAAGTGATAAACATATAAATAGTGTGAGACGAGCGGAAACAGGGTAGACGAGAAAGTAAAGTCACGGGAAGTAGAAATTCGGCCAAGGAAAGTTAAACGGAAAGTTAACTGCCGTAGGAGTGAAAGGCCTAACGGTTAATATGTTAGAAGTATAGCTTATTCTGTCAAAACGTGGTTCTAAAGTAATTGAACCAGGCTGGGTGCACTTTGACAAAAGGAACGGACGATTACTAGAAGAGCAGTATAGGATTGTGGTAACTCATGCTATAATTGTAAGTGAATTATACACGGAATACTAGTGCGATAGAAATAGAGAAGAGTAGTTTAGCTTATCAACTGAAATTCTAAACCAATTGAATAAGTATAAGTAGACTTTTGACAAGAAGAAGAGAACTATACATAGTCTTTATGATATGCCTATAATCTCTATAGTGTAAAGAATTGTTGTACATACATTTAACTTGTTCCGAATATAAATATTATTTTGAAAACAAGTGGAGTACGTACTGTTCATTTATTGTTGAATTTATCGTCAACAACTCACAGTCACCTGCTTTAAAAGAATCCTAAGCACAACAACAACACAGTATATATTCATACTATTAAGGAAGTATAAGTAAAAACCTTTAATTGACAATTAGTGAACATAAGCTAGCCTCACATCCGATAAAGCTATAACATTCAAAGGCAAGATAATTTATACAGGTAACATTAGTTTTCTTAACTAATGTAAAAAAAAAATGTATGATACCAAAGTATATCTTTTCAGGCACTTGTTTTCAATTATTGGGGGCTTGGCATCCTGACTAGCAGGATGAGTGAAAAGTTATTATCAGATGATTATTTTCCATTAACACGGGTCATGTTTAAGATGGGGTATTTGATTGAACTTAATATACGCGTGTTTGTGTGCAGTAATGGAGTATTTTAATATCACTAGCAAATATTATTACCTGGTTAAGGGTAACAATTTTTTGTTCAGATAGTCGCGCACAGCTATTCAAGGACTATACATGCTAACTGTTCGTAACGTTTGGAGACGACTTGAATGGATAGTGAAAGAAACTTTATTACAAATATACAACGTTTCGACAAGCTTATATCAACGTTTTACATTTGTAATAAGTTTTTTTTTCTCTACCTATTCAAGCAGTCACCAAGTTTTATTTTCTAACAAGTCTGTTCCTCGTCATCAAATTTGAATTCATCTCTAGTGGCTTGGCATGGCCAGGTGGTTAGGGCGCTCGACTCGCAATCTGCGGGTCGTGGGTTCGAATCCCTGTCATACCAAACATGCTTGCCCTTTCAGCCGTGGAAGTGTTATAATGTGACGGTCAAGCCCACTATTCGTTGGTAAAAGAGTAGCCCAAGAGTTGGCGGTGGGTGGTGATGACTAGCTGCCTTCCCTCTAGTCTTACACTGCTAAATTAGGGGCGGCTAGCGCAGACAGCCCTCGTGTAGCTTTGGGTGAAATTCAAAACAAACAAACAGACAATCATCACTAGCTGTTCGTTGGTAATTTTGAACTAATGGACAGACTAGAATGAAAACAACTAGTCAACACAAGACCTACTGCCAGCTCTTGGACTACTTTTATTTGACAGAATAGTGGTATTTTACCGACACCCTTAAATAAAGCATCCATAGGCCCCAAATTGTGGAGCGCAGTTTTTTTTATTTTTGAGGTAAGGGGTCGAGAGAACGATTGATCCGCGGATTCATCGTCAGGCACGACAACCATTGGTTCACGCTCGACCCAAAGGAGAAATGACACATTTGTTTCTTTTTCTTATGCCTTGTTCTATCAATTTTGTTTATTTGTTTAAACAGAATAATACTTTTCTGAGAGAATTAGCAAATATACTCACAAGATAGGTTTTAGTTTGCTTTTTAGCACAAAGTCATACAATGTACTATATGTTCTGTCTACTATGGGGAATTGAATTCCGAATTTTAAACCTTGTAAGTCCATAATCTTACCGTTAATTCACCAGTGGAACATAATAAAGTGAAATGTACACAAGCAGCATATAAGATCAATTATAACGACATCTAGGAAGAATTTTGGGAGGTTCAAGATAATAATTTCTTTATTTTTCAATATTTGTCTTAAAGTAATTAATAATCCAGATTACGTTTTAAACTACATTCCATTGAATTAACAATATTCAGACGACATTTAGTAGTTATCTTCTATCAAGTCAGCAATGCTTCATCCAGACATATCTCGTGTCTGTTTTCTACACGGTCAACAATGCTCCAGCCATATTTCGTGTCTGTCTTCCACTTCATTGATGCCTTTATACGTTGCTGAGGAAAATATAATAACGCCAAAATAAATTCACAATGGCTTTCGACAAGCAAAATAATCACAAGAAACAATGTTTTCATCGACATGTTGAACAGTAGAAACATTAAATATTCCATTCCTATTTTCTGAAAATAGTTCCTCGTTTTCAAAACAAAAGTAAACAGTTTTAAAACCAGTGTATGTTAAGTTTTATTTCTCCGTGAATAAAACAATAATAGATTACTGTCTATAAAAATCAATGTAAACAAATATTCTAAGCATTCTAAATTGTTCGTTTTTAACCGTCAACAAAGGAGTAATTAAACAATTTAAAAGCAGCAAAGGAAAAAAAGTTCAAAGCTATCTTAACCTTAAAAATTATATATTAATCTGTAAAACACGCTAATTTATTATTATTATTTTCAAAATCTAGAATTCTTATAAGATGAACTATAAATTTACTGTTTATCTTCCATCAGAAATTTGACTCACTTTATTATCAGTGTTGTTTTCTAGAATAATTTATTATTTTATTCTGCGACGGGAATTTAAGAAAAACACGTGTAGCTCAGACTATTACATCTGCGTTGAGAAAAAAAGAAAAGATTAAGATGGTATGTGTTATCAGAGGTTTGATTCATTGAGCCATTATGCCTGAAGATAATAATAACAATTAATAATAATAATAAAATGGTATTAACTTGTATTTGAGGTTACTACAGAGTAATTTAAGCCACTCGAACTCTGCTATTTTTTGCGGTGTTATACGAACTCTCTCTCATTATTATTATATATATATATATATATATATATTGACATACATACATAAAGTGATTGTAAAGTTAGTTGGCTTTTTATCACATAAGTGGTTCGAAGATCAATCAGAGGGTGATAATGTTTTCCGTGAACTAATAAGACGATGAGAAGGACGACTCCAGTGTCAAAAGCCCCCCCCCCCCCCTCACTGGCACAGCGGTATGTCTGTGGACTTACAACGCTAGAAACCTGATTTCGATATCCGTGGTGGGCAAAGCACAGATAGCCCATTGTGTAGCTTTGTGCTTAATTATAAACAAACAAACAAACAATCCAGTGCTAAAAATAATTATCAACAGACGACGCTAATTGCTAAATTCGCGAAGCCAACATTTGATAAAGTTCGATGTAAACATTATCTATAGCGCTTGTTACTTGCATTTTTGAGAAAACGTGAGCAGCACTGTCGGATTACCAACAGTTGCACTTGGTGTCACATGTCTTTTAGGCCTATCAAGATAGTGGTGCGTCACGGTAAATCAAACGTCAAGAAGGGTGAGATCCTACAGACCATGCTGGCCATGTGCGAGTGTGGAAAATATCTACTAATTACTCGACCCCCTGAAAGTAATGTTTTGACAGTCTATGCTATGTGTGGTGGACCACCATCTTGTATGAAGACTAATTTATTCAAACTTATTTGTCTTTAAAGTGAAGGGAATGATAATGTGTTTCAATATGGATCAGTAGCTTCCGCTATCTGTGGGTTCCTCAATGAAATGAGGCCAAATGACGAATTTGCTTCTTAGTCTAATCTTGTTGCACAGAAGTATGTGAATTATTTTTTTTCCACAGTTACTGGTGCTAATCTGGCCATAAGATGCTGTCTAGATTAGTGTCGCCGATTTCTACTCCATCCGGGAATTGGAGTGCAAAGTCTAACTGTTAGTGTGAATTTCTTAGAAGCAGTCTAAGTTTACTCTGTAACCTGTAGGGATACAGTCTCTCTGTGTTACTCATAATCCTCCAGATTGTTGACTCTGGAAGTCCGACTGGTGTGCTTACAGACTTGCTTGGTTTTGCATTCCTCCTAAGGACTTACTTCTCCAACAATAACCGTTGTTTATCTGAATTCCACAACAACTAAGTTGCATCAGCATATAATCACGTTTGATCCTTCGTTTTTCAATTTCTGATAAGCCTCATTAAGCTTCACTAGTGTTATCGTCATTGCTTTAGAAATGCTTTGAAAAAGCAAATCTAACATTCCGATACATTCTGTTATTTCTAAACACAAAATGAGTTAAAGTATATTTATGGGCGTCTGAAGCAAACTTACATTGGTGGGGTAAGTAACCATAATAAAATTTCAAAGTAAAAAATATGCCTGTGATTATTGCCAGTTTTTCACGCATGCGCGTTGGCGTGTAAATATTACGAGCGACGTGTTTTGCAATAAATTAATTCTCCTTATATAACGCAAAATAACCAGTATCAAATTTGTATATTTCTTTTAAATTCAATACAGTCGCTAATTAAATAGACCTGCAGATTTATACTTCATAAAAGTTGTTTTGGTTTTAATAACGGATTTTTCATAATTCAGCTACGCAGACTTCGAAAATAATATTATTATTTTTTTGCTATCAAGTAAGGATCTTTTACAAATCGGGAAGAAAAAACTTTTATTTAGATCATATTATTATGTCGTTGTTATGTCTCCGTTCATTAGTTAATTTTCCGTTAAAACTCTTACCGAAGAAACTTTACCGATACAAGTCC